>NC_091202.1:34543595-34631095 GCF_040958095.1 Procambarus clarkii
GGGGGGGGAGATGTGTGGGTGTCGGTGTGGGGGGGGGGGAGATGTGTGGGCGTCGGTGTGGGGGGGAGATGTGTGGGGGGGAGATGTGTGGGTGTCGGTGTGGGGGGGGGAGATGTGTGGGTGTCGGTGTGGGGGGGGAAGGTGTGTGGGTGTCGGTGTGGGGGGGGAAAGATGTGTGGGTGTTGGTGTGTGGGGGGGGAAGATGTGTGGGCGTCGGTGTGGGGGGGGGAGATGTGTGGGTGTCGGTGTGGGGGGGGGGGAAGATGTGTGGGTGTCGGTGTGGGGGGGGGGAGATGTGTGGGTGTCGGTGTGTGGGGGGTGGGAAGATGTGTGGGTGTCAGTGTGGGGGGGGGGGAAGATATGTGGGTGTCGGTGTTGAGGGGAGATGTGTGGGTGTCGGTGTTGAGGGGAGATGTGTGGGTGTCGGTGTGGGGGGGAGGGGAGATGTGTGGGTGTCGGTGTGGGGGGGGGAGGAGAGATGTGTGGGTGTCGGTGTGGGGGGGGGGAGGAGAGATGTGTGGGTGTCGGTGTGGGGGGGGGAGGAGAGATGTGTGGGTGTCGGTGTGGGGGGGGGGAAGATATGTGGGTGTCGAAGTTGAGGGGAGATGTGTGAGTACGGTGTTGAGGGGAGATGTGTGGGTGTCGGTGTGGGGGGGAGGGGAGATGTGTGGGTGTCGGTGTGGGGGGGGGGGAGGAGAGATGTGTGGGTGTCGGTGTGGGGGGGGGGGAGGAGAGATGTGTGGGTGTCGGTGTGGGGGGGGGGGGAGGAGAGATGTGTGGGTGTCGGTGTGGGGGGGGGGAGATGTGTGGGTGTCGGTGGGGGGGGGGGAGATGTGTGGGTGTCGGTGTGGGGGGGGAGATGTGTGGGTGTCGGTGGGGGGGGGAGGGAGATGTGTGGGTGTCGGTGGGGGGGGGGGAGATGTGTGGGTGTCGGTGGGGGGGGGGAGATGTGGGGGGAGATGGGGGGGAGATGGGGGGGGGAGATGTGGGGGGAGATGGGGGGGGGAGATGTGGGGGGGGAGATGTGTGGGGGGGAGATGTGTGGGGGGGAGATGTGTGGGGGGGGAGATGTGTGGGTGTCAGTGTGGGGGGGGGAGATGTGTGGGTGTCGGTGTGGGGGGGGAGATGTGTGGGTGTCGGTGTGGGGGGGGGGAGATGTGTGGGCGTCGGTGTGGGGGGGAGATATGTGGGGGGGGGGGAGATGTGTGGGGGGGGGGAGATGTGTGGGGGGGGGAGATGTGTGGGGGGGGGAGATGTGTGGGGGGGGGAGATGTGTGGGTGTCGGTGTGGGGGGGGGGAGATGTGTGGGTGTCGGTGTGGGGGGGGGAGATGTGTGGGTGTCGGTGTGGGGGGGGGGGATGTGTGGGTGTCGGTGTGGGGGGGGGGATGTGTGGGTGTCGGTGTGGGGGGGGGGGAAGATGTGTGGGTGTCGGTGTGTGGGGGGGGGGGGAAGATGTGTGGGTGTCGGTGTGGGGGGGGGAAGATGTGTGGGTGTCGGTGTGGGGGGGGGGAAGATGTGTGGGTGTCGGTGTGGGGGGGGGAAGATGTGTGGGTGTCGGTGTGGGGGGGGAAGATGTGTGGGTGTCGGTGTTGAGGGGAGATGTGTGGGTGTCGGTGTTGAGGGAGATGTGTGGGTGTCGGTGTGGGGAGGGAAGATGTGTGGGTGTCGGTGTGGGGGGGAGGGGAGATGTGTGGGTGTCGGTGCGGGGGGGGGGGGGAGGAGAGATGTGTGGGTGTCGGTGTGGGGGGGGAGGAGAGATGTGTGGGTGTCGGTGTGGGGGGGGGAGGAGAGATGTGTGGGTGTCGGTGTGGGGGAGATGTGTGGGTGTCGGTGTGGGGGGGGAGATGTGTGGGTGTCGGTGTGGGGGGGGGGGAGATGTGTGGGTGTCGGTGGGGGGGGGAGATGTGTGGGTGTCGGTGTGGGGGGGGGAGATGTGTGGGCGTCGGTGGGGGGGAGATGTGTGGGTGTCGGTGGGGGGGGGGAGATGTGTGGGTGTCGGTGGGGGGGGGGAGATGTGTGGGTGTCGGTGGGGGGGGGAGATGGGGGGGGGAGATGGGGGGGGGAGATGGGGGGGAGATGGGGAGGGAGATGGGGGGGAGATGGGGGGGGAGATGGGGGGGGGAGATGTGGGGGGGGGGAGATGTGGGGGGGGGAGATGTGGGGGGGGAGATGTGGGGGGGGAGATGTGGGGGGGGGAGATGTGGGGGGGGGAGATGTGGGGGGGAGATGTGGGGGGGGGAGATGTGGGGGGGGGAGATGTAGGGGGGGAGATGTAAGGGGGGAGATGTAGGGGGGGGAGATGTGGGGGGGGGAGATGTGGGGGGGGAGATGTGGGGGGGGGAGATGTGGGGGGGGGAGATGTGGGAGGGGGAGATGTGGGGAGGGGGAGATGTGGGGGGGGAGATGTGGGGGGGGAGATGTGGGGGGGGGGGAGATGTGGGGGGGAGATGTGGGGGGGAGATGTGGGGGGGGGAGATGTGGGGGGGGGAGATGTGGGGGGGGGGAGATGTGGGGGGGGGAGATGTGGGGGGGGGAGATGTGGGGGGGGGAGATGTGGGGGGGGAGATGTGGGGGGGGGAGATGTGGGGGGGGGGGAGATGTGGGGGGGGGAGATGTGGGGGGGGGAGATGTGGGGGGGGAAGATGTGGGGGGGGAAGATGTGGGGGGGGAAGATGTGGGGGGGGGGAAGATGTGGGGGGGAAGATGTGGGGGGAAGATGTGGGGGGGGAGATGTGGGGGGGAAGATGTGGGGGGGAAGATGTGGGGGGGGAAGATGTGGGGGGGGAAGATGTGGGGGGGGGAAGATGTGGGGGGGGGAAGATGTGGGGGGGGGGAAGATGTGGGGGGGGGGAAGATGTGGGGGGGGAGATGTAGGGGGGGGGGAAGATGTGGGGGGGGAGATGTAGGGGGGGAGATGTAGGGGGGGAAGATGTGGGGGGGGGAAGATGTGGGGGGGGAAGATGTGGGGGGGGAAGATGTGGGGGGGAAGATGTGGGGGGGGAAGATGTGGGGGGGGGAAGATGTGGGGGGGGAAGATGTGGGGGGGGGGGAGATGTGGGGGGGGGGAGATGTGGGGGGGGGAGATGTGGGGGGGGAGATGTGGGGGGGGGGAAGATGTGGGGGGGGAAGATGTGGGGGGGGGAAGATGTGGGGGGGGGAAGATGTGGGGGGGGGGAAGATGTGGGGGGGGGGGAAGATGTGGGGGGGGGAAGATGTGGGGGGGGGAAGATGTGGGGGGGGGGAGATGTGGGGGGGGGAAGATGTGGGGGGGGGAAGATGTGGGGGGGGGGAAGATGTGGGGGGGGAAGATGTGGGGGGGAGATGTGGGGGGAGATGTGGGGGGAAGATGTGGGAGTTGGCGGGGGGGGGGGGGGGAGCTGTGGGTGTCGGGGGAGGGGGAGATGTGGGGGTCGGGGGAGGGGGAGATGTGGGGGGAGGGGGAGATGTGGGTGTCGGGGGAGGGGGAGATGAGGGTGTCGGGGGAGGGGGAGATGAGGGTGTCGGGGGAGGGGGAGATGTGGGTGTCGGGGGAGGGGGAGATGTGGGTGTCGGGGGAGGGGGAGATGTGGGTGTCGGGGGGAGGGGGAGATGTGGGTGTCGGGGGGAGGGGGAGATGTGGGTGTCGGGGGAAATGTGGGTGTCGGGGGGAGGGGGAGATGTGGGTGTCGGGGGGAGGGGGAGATGTGGGTGTCGGGGGGAGGGGGAGATGTGGGTGTCGGGGGGAGGGGGAGATGTGGGTGTCGGGGGGAGGGGGAGATGTGGGTGTCGGGGGGAGGGGGAGATGGCGGGTGTCGGGGGGAGGGGGAGATGGCGGGTGTCGGGGGGAGGGGGAGATGTGGGTGTCGGGGGGAGGGGGAGATGTGGGTGTCGGGGGGAGGGGGAGATGTGGGTGTCGGGGGGAGGGGGAGATGTGGGTGTCGGGGGGAGGGGGAGATGTGGGTGTCGGGGGGAGGGGGAGATGTGGGTGTCGGGGGGAGGGGGAGATGTGGGTGTCGGGGGGAGGGGGAGATGTGGGTGTCGGGGGAGGGGGAGATGTGGGTGTCGGGGGAGGGGGAGATGTGGGTGTCGGGGAAGGGGGAGATGTGGGTGTCGGGGAAGGGGGAGATGTGGGTGTCGGGGAAGGGGGAGATGTGGGGGTTAGGGGAAGGGGGAGATGTGGGGGTTAGGGGAAGGGGGAGATGTGGGTGTCCGAGGGGGATGTGGATGGTGTCACAAGGGTGACAGGAGCAGGAGGATGGTGTCACAAGGGTGACAGGAGCAGGAGGATGGTGTCACAAGGATGACTGGAGCAGGAGGATGGTGTCACAAGGATGACTGGAGCAGGAGGATGGTGTCACAAGGATGACTGGAGCAGGAGGATGGTGTCACAAGGATGACTGGAGCAGGAGGATGGTGTCACAAGGATGACTGGAGCAGGAGGGTGTCGTCACAAGGGTGACGGGAGCGGGAAGGTGATGTCACAAAGGTGATGGGAGCGGGAGGGTGGTGGGTGACAGTAGTGGAAGGATAGTGGGTGACGGGAGTGGGAGGGTGGTGGGTGACAGTAGTGGAAGGATAGTGGGTGACGGGAGTGGGAGGGTGGTGAGTGACGGGAGTGGGAGGGTGGTGAGTGACTGGGAGCGGGAGGGTGGTGGGTGACGGGAGCGAGAGGGTGGTGGGTGACGGGAGTGGGAGGGTGGTGAGTGACGGGAGTGGGAGGGTGGTGGGTGACGGGAGTGGGAGGGTGGCGGGTGACGGGAGTGGGAGGGTGGCGGGTGACGGGAGTGGGAGGGTGGCGGGTGACGGGAGTGGGAGGGTGGCGAGTGACGGGAGTGGGAGGGTGGTGAGTGACGGGAGTGGGAGGGTGGTGAGTGACGGGAGTGGGAGGGTGGTGAGTGACGGGAGTGGGAGGGTGGTGAGTGACGGGAGTGGGAGGGTGGTGAGTGACGGGAGTGGGAGGGTGGTGAGTGACGGGAGTGGGAGGGTGGTGAGTGACGGGAGTGGGAGGGTGGTGAGTGACGGGAGTGGGAGGGTGGTGAGTGACGGGAGTGGGAGGGTGGTGAGTGACGGGAGTGGGAGGGTGGTGAGTGACGGGAGTGGGAGGGTGGTGAGTGACGGGAGTGGGAGGGTGGTGAGTGACGGGAGTGGGAGGGTGGTGGGTGACGGGAGTGGGAGGGTGGTGGGTGACGGGAGTGGGAGGGTGGTGGGTGACGGGAGTGGGAGGGTGGTGGGTGACGGGAGTGGGAGGGTGGTGGGTGACGGGAGTGGGAGGGTGGTGGGTGACGGGAGTGGGAGGGTGGTGGGTGACGGGAGTGGGAGGGTGGTGAGTGACGGGAGTGGGAGGGTGGTGGGGTGACGGGAGTGGGAGGGTGGTGGGGTGACGGGAGTGGGAGGGTGGTGGGGTGACGGGAGTGGGATGGTGGTGGGTGATGGGAGTGGGAGGGTGACAGGAGGGTGTGGCTATCTGTGGGAGTGACATTTCTAAGAATATGACAGTGGTAAAAGTGGCAGTTCTCAAGTCCTCAGTGATTCACAAACTCTCAAGTGAACATGACTAGATCGTGTTTACCCCGTTTGTGGGGGTGGAGCCCATGGGTTGGCGATTGCCGGTGAACTGTAAATGGCTCGCTCCCATTGCATTACAGTACACATGTACCAGTATTTTAATTTATTTATTCGTGTAATTTGAGCTCTTCACTCTTCAAAATCAGTTAACTTTGACAACCAGAGTAACTCCATCATTCAAGGTAATTAATAATTTTTTTTCTCAAAAATAAATAGTTTCTTTAAGATACGGGAATGGATCCTCACCCCCCATTTATAACATAGTACTGTACTTATAGAAAATCTTGTTTCGGATTTCGAGCAAATGTTGCACAAACATTTTTGGAAGGTAACCTGTTCGTAGTATATCGTAGACTGCCTGCATATTATCCTCATAACTTAATTAATGACTTGTTTCCAAAAAGTAAAGGCAAATTTAATTCTTGGTAAAATGTTTTTTCGTGATTCAGATTTTAATCAACTAATTCCCTTTATTTAAGAATGTCATGTATGCATGCATGCATGCATATATATAATATATATAATATAGAATATTTGTGTGTGTGTGTGTGTGTGTGTGTGATTTGTACCTAAAAGGCCAAATTGCCTAACAAGTTAAGCTTTCCTGAAATTATATATTTTTCTACAGTTTGTCGTATGGAATGATAAAGCCTTCTATTATACAGAGGAACCTCCTGTGACGAGCAGCCCCATCTACGAGCATTTCAAGGAACGAGTGACCTACTCGCAGAAAATTTGTCTCGATTGATGAGCTTTCGTTTGATTAACAAGAAAACTATGTGGTGCTTCCTAGCGTTCCTGCTGGTTCTCGCAAATTCTCGGACACCTCCGACGATGCAAATCAAAGAAGGTTTTTTTAAAAGAAGGTAATGATGCTGGGATGTAAAGAGGTGACTGCCGTAATGTTACAAAGCATAGATTTTTTTTAGTTAAATTTGTTTTGGTAAATTTGAAAAAAAAAATCAAAAGGTTCATTCAGTATATGTCAGGTAGGCTGCTCCATTTTCTATAAAAAAAATTGAATATCATATTGATGTTTTTAAATGGTGGAACGAATTAATTTTATTTCCATTATTTTAAATGGGGAAATTCGTATCGCAAGACGAGCATTTCACATAAGAGCTCAGTGCCGGAACGAATTAAATTCGTTAATCGAGGCTCCTGATTATATATGATTTTAATTTGAGCTAAAACTAACATATTTCATCAAACCTAAATTAACTAAAGAATGTAACTCTGAAATTCATGTTACTATAATATTAACTCAAATAAACCAATTAGAAAAAAATATTTGAAAATGAAAAATCACTCTGCCTGTTAGGCAAATTGGACCTTGTATATTAGGCCAAGTAGTGTATTCTGGCTGTTAGGTATAACATATACATATATATTATATATACATACATATTATATATATATTATATATATATATAATAAATATATATAATAATATATATATATATATATATATATATATATATGTATATATATATATGTCGTACCTAGTAGCCAGAACGCACTTCTCAGCCTACTATGCAAGGCCCAATTTGCCTAATAAGCCAAGTTTTCCTGAATTAATATATCTTCTCTAATTTTTTTCTTTTGAAATGATAAAGCTACCCATTTCATTATGTATGAGGTCAATTTTTTTTTATTGGAGTTAAAATTAACGTAGATATATGACCGAACCTAACCAACCCCACCTAACCTAACCTATCTTTATAGGTTAGGTTAGGTAGCCGAAAAAGTTAAGTTAGGTTAGGTTAGGTTAGGTAGGTTAGGTAGACGAAAAACAAATAATTCATGAAAACTTGGCTTATTAGGCAAATCGGGCCTTGCATAGTAGGCTGAGAAGTGCGTTCTGGCTATTAGGTACGACATATATATATATATATATATATATATATATATATATATATATATATATATATATATATATATATACACACACTGTATGTATGTATGTGTGTGTGCATGTATGTGTACACACACACACACACCTATCTGCAAACTTTTTCTTACAAGATCTTTTGAGGATTAAAGATACACTGTCACCTGAATCTGCTCAAACAGCTAACACTATGCCAATAAGTCTCAGTGGACTCCACATGTTATGTTTCTGTGACTGTCAAGCTGTCCATGACAGCAGCCAGGGAAGTATGGGCGACAAATGAACAGTTACATTTTTCATTTGATAGTTCAGCAAAAATTAAGAATGTGTGGAAGTAAGTAAGTTTCACTAGATTACCAAATAAGGTCATACTGCATTTGTCGCATATCAGTAAAACAGGGTGAAAATACGGTTAGCCCCAATTATTTACAAGTCCGAGTCAATTAAAAAAATACAAACCATAAGCCATTATGTGGAGGTAGCCGTTGCATTCACCCTGAAACTGACTGGAGGGAGTAACATTCGTAAGGCGTCACAAGGAAAAGTCATGGTGGGTCAGGGAGCATCATTTACTCGTATTCACATTTACTCTTCATCACATTCATGCCATGTAGTAGAGGAGCAGTTTACATACGCCACTACCCTCACCATCATAATCACTAACACTATGTTCTCTATCACATGGGTATCATGCATTGCTTTTATTACAATGTATGGACCTTGCTCAATATAGCTGGGACCATATTTCATACAGAATTTTTTTATGTTAAAATAATACAAAACAAAGCTTAAACCTTAGGCTATCATAAAGAAAAAAGAGAGGCTATTTATATCCCATATGATTACAGTGCAATGCTATTATACCAATATAAACAGGTAAACAATACAAGCTTCTACAGAACTGTGGTCCCAGCCAAGCAAGTACAACCACCCAGTCACTGGAAAATTGACTCACCAGTGGTACATTACTTACAAAGAAAGCACTTGGTCAACTGGGAATAAGTCTTACAGACGTGCTCACAAAGGCAGATTGACCTCATAAATATCCAAGAACCCATTTGTTCTCAATCACACATGCTGTAAGGTATACAAATCACCACTTTACATGTGCCTATCATACTTAACAACTACTAAGAAATCTCTCCTGCCAGATTTATATAATCATACAATTAGAAATTAAATAATGTATACAATTTACAGACACACAAAGATTCAAATAAGCAAGTCATCACATCACAAATTTCCACTTGTGTACACATTAGTGACTAACACATGGACAGAAATTTAAGCATCACAAGTGTACACTTGTACACTTAAATATATCATGAACTTTTTCACTTGGCCATAAGTCACTAGGTCACCACTGTTACCACTTGAAGTCACTAGTCTCCACTTTGTCCTCATTACTCCTTTCTAAAGGTCACTAATGTCTACTTTCACACAAGGTCTACTTCTTGCATTGCTTCACAAGTTCTTCACATTAAACTTTCAATGTTCGCACAAGAAGTTTAGTCTTTAAGGAAGCACAAAATACAATGCACAGCATATGCTCATCAAAATGCATTTTTCATGTTACATAACAAGTGCTTTCAAAGTTTTCAAGCCATGTCCACAAAAAATGCACTAATTATTCTCACTTCTGTGTTGCTTCAGAGATGTTTCACCAAAGAAATGACTAAACTTATACAGGATATATATATATACATTAACAAAATTCCTCAATAGCGATATTTTGTAATCGAGGGATGGTGCTACGTGTCGTACAGATTAGTGCTCCCTTTGTGAACATGGGGATATTGAAAATGTCTTCAGTTATACATTTCCAAATATTTCAAAAGTTCCTGACCTGCAGAAAAAAGCAGATCATTCAAGTCACCAGCTATCATTGCATCTATAATCGATAATAACAAATTAATACAAAACTTGCATGTCAAATATACTTTCACATCATAAATATTCTCACATTTACACTAATACAAAATATTTTCATGGGCACATACAGTCAAATACACTTATGTATTCACTATCATTTACACCCACTGCACACAGTCAAATGCACTCTACAACGAGCACACCAAATGGCTGACTCTATTGCCAACACAGCCTCTCTTGAGGAATAAACTAAATGGCCAACTAATTCCTTGATCACACATTAAAAAAAAAAAACTGATGGCAAAACAATACTTGAGCTATTACAGATCTAAGCAATGGGCTCAATCATAAAACTTGACTTCAATGCAAATCAAGAGAGATGTGGGTTCTCTCTTTTTGGAGATTTGTTTTATATAAATTTATTTCCCTTATAATATACTATAGCAATTGAATACATTTTCATGTCAAATTTTATATTCAGCCTATTGAATGACTACCAGTAAACCCTAGATTTTTGGTTCTAATCACATCAGACAAACTTGCCACAACATGATCAGTAAACATGAGCAATAATGACAGCTAACCTAAGGCTGACAATTGAAAAACAACATAAAGTTTGCCTTTCGGTAATTCTGTCAAGGGGATCACCATATTCCCAGATCAGGCCACAGTCAAGATGGTGAACTAATCCCACCCAACAAAATTTATCAAGGAACAAGCACTACTAAATAAACACTAAACAAAATACTATTGCATGGAATATCAAAGCCTTCAGGGCTATTACTCTTACACAAAATATTGAAATAATCTAGTATGTTTCTTGAAAATTATTAAATTTAATTTTTTTACACGTACTGTACTTGTATGAAAATATAAAAAAAATGATCCACTTCACAAATGTGTAATTATTCAGAGAAAGCAAGATCACTAAGTGACTGCAATTTCTTCAATAGTTTACACTATCTGTGAGAATGAAAAAGATTCTCATCTTCTGTAAGAACTACCACCTCTCAACGAAATTAGAGGAACATAACGATATATATGAAGACAATTAGGAAACATGATTTTCAATTATAAAACTGGATACACTCTTCAAATGTATTAAAAATCTACTTTGGAATAACCTATCAGCTACGCAATAGATTGGCACATAGAATAGTGCCTGAAAAATGCACTGATTCACAACTACCATCATAAGTCAACAGAATCTTATTTAATAAAAGCAAATTTTACGAGATTTGGCATGTCCTTATTGCATTACTGAACAAGAAACAAATATAAATACAAAATAACTTTCACAAATATTCTGAATGAACTCCCACTGGCCCCTAACAGCCCCACAATGACTCAACACCAGCACTCTGCGTGACCAACACCCAAGTCAGCTGCATCACAAACAATATACCTCACAGCATATTTTATCTCAATCATATGGACACATCCTCACCACTTCCTGACAATTGATCTACAACAACAACAAAAAAAATCACTTTTTCTTTCACAATAATATTTGGTTCATTAGTTTCATGTCTCAGAGAAGAGGGTATTTTCACTGGAGAAAAACATTGGGATCATTCATTCCATGATGGCAGCATGGAAACTACTGGTAAGACTTGCATCACAAATATGCCTCATCCCAGTTATTATTCCTTACATCCCACACTCAAAAGACAAACACCAAAAATAATCACTGCAAAGGACCAACACATTTATGCCTAGTTTTGATATTTTTAAACAATTTAAACCCTAAAAATTTACAACTAATAATTCCAACTATCTGGAACTGTGATTGTTTTCTTGAATCTCAGAGCTATCATCTTTAACCAAATTTAAGTCAAAATACTACATTTCTTCCTGGGATGTAATCTGACAATTATCAACATTAGAAAACAAGGAACTGGATGAGTTTATGGTATGCCATGCTTTCCCCATAATAAACATTTTATAGACTCCTCAAATTCCAAGACCAAATAGACTAGAAACCCCTAAGACATCATCTTTATTACCAACCACCTACATAATCTCGAATGATGCATCGCATATTAAATGTAAGTACTCTATCGATTTTCTGTATAATTAGTAATTATGAGTTTGTGCAACTGTGTGATGTAGTGTAAACATGTGTTTGATTGTTGTATATGTGTGAGATTTATATATAATATATACATATATAATATATACATATATAATATATACATATATAATATATACATATATAATATAAACATATATAATATACTGTATACATATATAATATATACAGAGCGAGCGAGAGAGAGAGCAAGAGAGCGAGAGAGAGAGAGCAAGAGAGCGAGAGAGAGAGCAAGAGAGCAAGAGAGCAAGAGAGCGAGAGCGAGAGAGAAAGAGCAAGAGAGAGAGAGCACGAGAGCAAAAGAGAGAGAGAGAGAGAGAGAGCACGAGAGCGAGAGAGCAAGAGAGCGAGAGAGCAAGAGAGCGAGAGAGCGAGAGAGAGAGAGCAAGAGAGCGAGAGAGAGAGCAAGAGAGCGAGAGAGAGAGCAAGAGAGCGAGAGAGCAAGAGAGCAAGAGAGCAAGAGAGAGAGAGAGCACGAGAGCGAGAGAGCGAGCAAGAGAGCAAGAGAGCGAGAGAGAGCAAGAGAGCGAGAGCAAGAGAGAGAGAGAGAGAGAGCGAGAGAGCGAGAGAGAGCAAGAGAGCGAGAGAGCAAGAGAGCGAGAGCGAGAGAGAGAGCAAGAGAGAGCAAGAGAGAGCAAGAGAGCGAGAGAGAGAGAGCAAGAGAGCGAGAGAGAGAGCAAGAGAGCGAGAGAGAGAGCAAGAGAGCGAGAGAGAGCGAGAGAGAGAGAGAGAGCGAGAGAGAGTAGAGAGCGAGAGAGAGAGAGAGTGAGAGCGAGAGAGAGAGAGAGAGAGAGAGAGAGAGAGAGAGAGAGGGAAGCGAGTGAGAGCAAGCGAGAGAGAGCAAGCAAGCGAGTACGAGAGCATGAGAGAATGAGAGTGTGTAAGAGAGAATGAGAGTGTGTGTAAGAGAGAGAGAGTGTAAGAGAGAATGTATGAGAGAATGAGTGTGTTTATCAGAGTATGAGGATCGAGAATGAGAGTGTATGAGAGAATGAGAGTATGAGGATCAAGCATGAGAGAGTAATTACCTAAGTGTAATTAAGAGTGTACAAGAGTGTGTGTGTGTATGTGTGTGTGTACACAAAGAAGAGTAACACATCACACTCCATTGTACTGGATGCACATTAGAATTAATGAAATATAATCTGTATAATAAAGATAGTAGTAATGGGTATAACAAGAGAACTTTGAGGAAAGCAAGACAACACCAGTGATTACTTTCTTGAAATATCCCCTAACTCCTTTACAAAATAAACACTTGCCTCAAATAATAGAAAAAAAATTAAAAAATTACAAATTTTAGTGAGATAAAATCTCACTTGTAGAGATAAATCTCTTCTACCCTTTTCATCCTAATTTATACATTCCTCAATGAAGACAACTGCAAAGCAAAAAAAAAATAAAAAAATTAATTTATGTTTTTCCTACCTGGGATATATACCATTACATTCAACAAAGTTGGTAGATAAATTTTCATATCTATTTTTAATAAATGACCAAACTGATCAACAACTAGAAAAGACACAATCAAAAATACCCTGGGCAATAAGAAAAATGTCAAGTGAGTCGTCCACAGAAAAAAGGAACATTACACAATTCTATCCCAAAGCTTAGGATCACCAATCAGGTCAAATACTTCAGGCTGCAAGCTGCAACTCCCAGCCTTCAACTAAATACACCACGAGCTTCTTCAAAAAGTAAATATGAACCAAATTTGTTGTGAATATTTCTTTCTCAGGAATATATATTTCAAGACAATCAAAATATTCAGCACTGTATACTTGGTTCAACAGACATATAAAGAAAGAAAAAGTATTCTTGGCGACAGCAAAATTCCAAAGAATACCAAGACTATATAGTTTCTTCTATCAACCAAGCTGTGCAGTAGCTTGGTCAATAATTATGATAGGAAAACTGTGAGGGGCTAAATCATCTTTGGAAACAGTGTATAGAGAATCAAGATTTTCTTAAAACTTTTAAGGGGCAAGAAGGTTTTAACTATCATTCTGGATTATTATTATTCCAGATGAATATAAGTAAAATAAGGTTAAGCAACACTACAGAGAATTTATCTTCAATTCTAATAGAGAAATTATATTACCTTAATTTTTCAAAATTTATATACTGGCACCCTCTTTTAATGCTTTTTATTTTATCAATTTGAAAGCTACCTTTACTACCCTTTAATATGTTTTGCAGTAAGAGTAAGGCATTCCCACTGTCTAAAAATAATATGGCTGTAGCATTCCAAATACAGTAACCACAATAAATCCTGCTGATCATCTTAACTTGCAGATTTATTTAGCAGAAAGAAGAAATATAATACATTAAATTCCCACTGTAAGTCCAGAGGCTATAAGTTTCTAGTTATGTGGAAATCTACTTCCGGACTGAGTGGTTCCTGTTAGAAATTGAATCCTCCTTGGGGCGGTGCACCCGCATCAGGAGTGAACTGGAATTGGTGGCCAGATTCATCAACAGTGGGAGCCACTTTAGAGTCTTCCTCCTCTCCTCCAAAGTAGTGTTCAATAATTTCAAAGGCCTTCTGGTATATTTCCAAATTTTCATGACTCTGAAGGAATTCAATCTTGTCTAGACCTGCAAAACAAAGCAAATATATAAATAATCCCAAGAATAATTGGCAATAGCATATGAACAACCTGCAATCAGAAAGAACATCATGCATTTCAAATATAGATTTGAACCCTTGGACAACAACTATTGAGAAATGGTCATACCTACCAATGCGCAAACAATGACTAAAAAAAAAAAATATTTTTCATTACAGAATTATAAATTTGTATGCAAAATGTAAGAAAAACACAAAACTAAGTGAATATTTATCATTTCACTTAGGGGGAGGCACTCTGGGTGTGTGGCGGGTGTGTCTGGCGCCTGTCAACACCTGGTGCTTGACTCTGGTGATGCTTCCTGTGTTATCCTCGGATATTTCACCAATTGTTAATACTTTTTTCTCTTTATTTACAAGATTGTGTGTGTTGAACAACTTGATAAATCACATAATTCACATAATACAAGCATTTCAATAACACGTGTTTCAACTGATGATTAGTTTACCTTGTATACACCATTACTGTACAACCATAGAGAATAGTGAAAAAATATGAAAATAATATACAATGATGTTGGGCTCTGGGTGATGACATACCACCTAATTGGCACCATATGAGCAAGAGTTTAGAATGAAAAAAAGGCATAAGCCACCAATGTGGCACACACACACACGACAGTAGGCTCCTAATACACAACCATGAAAAAAAATTTGATTAAATTAGATTAAACAGGTAGCAGGATTTTTTTCATGATAGCAGGATTTTTTTTTCATAGTAGCAGGATTTTTTTTTCATGGTAGCAGGATTTTTTTTTCATGGTAGCAGGATTTTTCCTCAAGAGAGCTAATATATCCATATTTGCATCATACATGTAAAACACAGACAGTAATTATTCAAATTGTCATATGATAAGTGCATTACCCTGTGAATCAACGAATAACGATAACAGCTGTAAGGCTTAAGTACTGTATCAGGCTAAATATACAACCTGTCCTCTTAAATTATGTTGCTTTTTGCTTGTATGTGCACTATGGCCAAAAATGGATGTACAGTAATTTGAAATTAAATCAACTCGGGAAAGTGACGTACTGTCCCGTTTTCTGTTTTGAGTTCTCTGGCTAACTCGGTTAGGTTAGGAGAGGAAACATTCAATTAATGGTTTTCACGATGTTTTGAAACCTTAGGATAACTTCCTGCCCTCCTAACCTACCAGAGGACCCTTAACTTGCTGTTTTGGAGAAAAAACTAAAATCCAAAATTTATTTTCAACTAGCTGTGCCCAGCCACGCGTTGCTGTGGCTCAGCAATGCGCACAGCAACCCTCCCCCGTCCCCTCCCACCATCTCCCACTCCCATCCCATTGTCCTTCCCACCATCTCCCACTCCCCTGTCCCCTTGTCCTCCCCACCATCCCTCACTCCCCCGGCCCCTCGTCCTTCCCAGTCCCCTTGTCATCCCCACTCCCCCGTCCCCTTGTCATCCTCCTCCCCCGCCCCCTTGTCCTCCCCACCATAAATAAAAATGTAACTTTTGTTCAAAATTGCTAATCCCCGAAATTTCTTCACTGATTGCATTAAAATTTTGACAACGTTCCATTCGAATACGCACGTGTTTTTATGTACCTACTATATAGATGCCATACCTGTGACAGGTAAAAACATGCTTTTTCTGGGGGGAACCCCTTTGTTTCCCCCAGGAGCTATCCAGGCTGATATTGCTAATGTCAGACTTTGGCATCAGTCATGTGTTTGGAGTTCTTTGGGCCTATCAGGGACCACGAGCCAGAACCTGGCCCCCCTCAGAGAGGCACGAGGAGCAATGGCCTATAGAAACCCCTGTGCGGTTGGAAGCGTTCTTTGTCTGCTATCAATCAGGTCAGGTTGATGGTCAGCTGTCAGAGCGCCTGACAGCTGGGTGGACAGTGCTTCGGATTCGTAGTCCTGAAGTTCCGGGTTCGATCTCCGGTGGAGGCGGAGATAAATGGGCAAAATGTTTCTTTCACCCTGATGCCCCAAAAATGTTTCTTTCATCCTGATGCCCCTATCACCTAGCAGTAAATAGGTACCTGGAAGTTAGACAGCTGCTACGGGCTGCTTCCTTGGGGGTGTGTAACAAAAAGGAGGCCTGGTCGAGGACCAGGCCACAGGGGACGCCAAGCCCCGAAATCATCTCAAGATAACCACCCAGAAAGGTAAGTGCCCTAAAACAAACCCCTATTCTGGTGAAAATTGAACATAAAGGTGAAGTGCTTTTGAAAAATATATGAGAACACGAATGTGCCAAGGGAAGTGTAAAAATTGTATGAGAAAAAGTTGCCCTAGTGTTAACAGTGCAGACGACGACATTTAAGATGGTCGCCGGCAAGAAGAAAAACAAAACAGCTAGATTTTGGGGGTTTCAATGAAGAAGGCATTGATATAAGCAGTCTACACAACAAGTTGGCAAAATTAGATATTATAGTGAACTATCATACCTTGAGGTGTTTTCAAGGCTTAGCGTCCCCGCGGCCCAGTCCTCGACCAGGCCTCCTCGTTGCTGTACTGTACTGGTCAACCAGGCTTAATATGGTACAGCCCGCTCCATGGCTTTCATATCCGGAAAATTCAATGCTTATCTGGTTGACTGTCCGGATAGTGTAACATCGGCAGCAAGTTAACCGGCTCCGATTTTTTATCCGGCTAAACCAGCTTTTATCCGGCTCCCACAGACATTTTGGCCAGATATTGAGATAACTTTATCCGGTCACGATTTTGGCCGTATAAGGGCATTTTCCGGATGTTCGAATCTTTGATAATCAAGTGTGTACAGTATTGCACAGTGGGTTCTATTAGTCTGGAAATTGTAGATCCATTTTCCAAAAAGAAATTTTCCTTTTTTCTAAGGAAAAAAAAAAAAAAAAAAATCTAAGGGGGAGCCGGTCGGCCAAGCGGACAGCACGCGGAACTTATGATCCTGTGGTCCTGGGTTCGATCCCAGGCGCTGGCGAGAAACAATGGGCAGAGTTTCTTTCACCCTATGCCCCTGTTACCTAGCAGTAAATTAGGTACCTGGGTGTTAGTCAGCTGTCATGGGCTGCTTCCTGGGGGTGGAGGCCTGGTCGAGGACCGGGTCGCGGGGACACTAAATAAAGCCCCGAAATTATCTCAAGATAACCTCCCCCATAATGTTCTCTCCTGAAGTCAGGTTTTTCAACCGCTTCATCCACCTTGTTTTCTTCCAGATTATAACACATTGCATACTTTTTCCCAAAAAGACAGTCACTTTTACCCAACGGAGGAAGGTGCTGAATGTCAAATATTTCTTCCTTTTTCCTGGTAAATATCAAATCTAGCATGGAGGGAACATCCCCGTCCCTCATTCTCATACCTTGTTTAACCACTTGCGCCAACCGAGTTTTCTCGGTTGGCGCGAAACTGTGCCAACCGAGAAAACTCGTTTTAATTTTTCGTAATCAATTCTAAATGTGTACGAGGTTGGTTGTGTACGAAATGGACTCTTAGGACCTCCAGTGAGAGGCAGCCATCTTGGAAAAAAAAATCCCAGAATGCCCTAGGGCTGCTGGCTGGGTTAGTACTGAATGAGCAACCCATGGGTGGCGCACGCGCCTCTGGCTCCCAAACACCTATCCAACGCAGTATTGAAAGATAATGATCTGTCGGTGAAATTCAAACCTTATTGTTTTAAGAACATAAGAGTCATAATATTGGGGAAGCCAGGCGCAATAAGGACCTAACACAAAGGTCGGATGCAAGTGATACAGCACCTATGAGGACGATATAGCGAGCGTATCCAGTTGTAGCTCTGAGCGTCACCCTTGCAATCCTATGCTATTTATTTAGATGATACTTAGATGAATCGTTTTCTGCATTCAGTGATGATGCATCTGATACAAATAGCATAGATGAAGTGTTAGCAGCTTCCATGGTGGGGTTTTCCATAGATATTTTCAAGAATACCTGAATCTCTTCCCAACTGACGGACACTCTTGAGGCTAGCTGAATCTCTTCCTGACTGACACACACTCTTGAGGTAAGCTGAATCTCTTCCTGTGTGGGACCATACAAAACGATCTTTTCAAGACTACCTTACAAATTGATCTTTTCCTATAATCTTTTCAATACTACCTTATGCTTTACAAGCTTGGTTACATACAACCTACAAGTTCTAAAGCCAAGGGTGTACGTGAGTGCGTTATTTGCAAGCACACAGAATGAAGAAACAGGAAGCGAAAATTTATCTGTACCTGGTGCACAGAGAGCGAAGTCGCGCTGTGTACCATGGGCTACTTCGTTGATTATTACTCACTTTCAAAGTACTGAGTGTGTAATACAGTGTGTTACTGTGTAAAGAGTGTGTGAAACTGTACGTAATGTAATTTTTGGGAATTTTTAACAGGTAATATTGCGACAATAAACATTTATTGTGGACACATTACTGACACATGTATCACAGTTCCATGGAACATTATGAACATTCTTCTGTATACATATTGTAAAGGACACAAATATGCATCATACTGTATACGATAAAAAACAAATAAAACAGCATTGGAAATACATAAAACAAATAATTGAAAATTTATTTGTGGCAACACCTGGTGCTTGAATGGCCCGCGCAACCGTGTCTGGGCGAGTCACACACGGGCGACCAGGCCCTGATGATGTCACAGCGCATCTTGTCCACGTCCCTACAGCCAAAGTAAGTGGAATTTGGTACTTATTTTTACATAGATATGTTCAGGGAAGGGAGGTTATCTTGAGATCTTGAGATGATTTCGGGGCTTTAGTGTCCCCGCGGCCCGGTCCTCGACCAGGCCTCCACCCCCAGAAAGCAGCCCGTGACAGCTGACTAACACCCAGGTACCTATTTACTGCTAGGTAACAGGGGCATAGGGTGAAAGAAACTTTGCCCATTGTTTCTCGCCGGCGACCGGGATTGAACCCGGTACCACAGGATCACAAGTCCAGCAAGCTGTCCGCTCGGCCGACCGGCTCCCTGCTAGGTAACGGGCATAGAATATACCTGGTTGATAGGATTCTGGGAGTTCTTCTACTCCCCAAGCCCGGCCCGAGGCCAGGCTTGACTTGTGAGAGTTTGGTCCACCAGGCTGTTGCTTGGAGCAGCCCGCAGGCTCACATACCCACCACAGCCCGGTTGGTCCGGCACTCCTTGCAGGAATAAATCTAGTTTCCTCTTGAAGATGTCCACGGTTGTTCCGGAAATATTTCTTATGCTCGCTGGGAGGACGTTGAACAACCGTGGACCTCTGATGTTTATACAGTGTTCTCTGATTGTGCCTATGGCACCTCTGCTCTTCACTGGTTCTATCCTAAATTTTCTTCCATATCGTTCACTCCAGTACGTTGTTATTTTACTGTGTAGATTTGGTACTTGGCCCTCCAGTATCTTCCAGGTGTATATTATTTGATATCTCTCTCGTCTTCTTTCTAGTGAGTACATTTGGAGGGCTTTGAGACGATCCCAATAATTTAGGTGCTTTATTGCGTCTATGTGTGCCGTATATGTTCTCTGTATTCCCTCTATTTCAGCAATCTCTCGTGCTCTGATGGGGGAAATGAGTACTGAGCAGTACTCAAGATGGGACAACACAAGTGACTTCAAGAGTACAACCATTGTGATGGGATCCCTGGATTTGAAAGTTCTCGTAATCCATCCTATCATTTTTCTGGCTGTCGCAATATTTGCTTGGTTATGCTCCTTAAATGTTAGGTCGTCAGACATTATTATTCCCAAATTCTTTACATGCTGTTTTCCTACTATGGGTACATTTGATTGTGTTTTGTACTCTGTATTATGTTTAAGGTCCTTATTTTTACCGTACCTGAGTACCTGGAATTTATCACTGTTAAACATCATGTTATTTTCTGATGCCCAGTCAAAAACTTTATTAATATCAGCTTGAAGTTTTTCAATGTCTTCAGCCGAGGTAATTTTCATACTGATTTTTGTGTCATCTGCAAAGGATGATACGAAGCTGTGACTTGTATTTTTGTCTATATCTGATATGAGAATAAGGAAAAGCAGCGGTGCAAGGACTGTACCCTGAGGTACAGAGCTTTTAACTGCACTTGGACTAGATTTTATATGGTTGACCGTTACTCACTAAGTCCTGTTTGACAGAAAACTGAGTATCCAGCGTCCTACTTTACCGGTTATTCCCATTGACTTCATTTTGTGTGCTATCACTCCATGGTCACATTTATCGAAAGCCTTTGTGAAGTCCGTGTATATCACATCAGCATTCTGTTTTTCTTCTAATGCCTCAGTGACTTTGTCATAGTGCTCAAGTAGCTGTGAGAGGCACGATCTTCCCGCTTGAAATTCATGTTGGCCTGGGTTGTGAAGATCATTGGTCTCCATGAAATTGGTGACCTGACTCCTAATCACTCTCTCAAATACTTTTATGATGTGCGATGTTAGTGCAACTGGTCTATAATTCTTTGCCAATGCTTTGCTCCCTCCCTTGTGTAGAGGGGCTATGTCTGCTACTTTAAGTGCATCTGGTATCTCTCCCGTGTCCAAGCTCTTCCTCCACACTATACTGAGTGCCTGTGCTACCTGCACTTTGCATTTCTTTATAAATATTGAATTCCATGAGTCTGGACCTGGGGCCGAGTGCATGGGCATGTTTTCAATTTCTGTTTCAAAATTTAGTGCGCTCGTGTTGATATCAGTTATATTTACAGGGGTTTGAATATCCCGCATAAAGAAATTGTCTGGATCTTCCACTTTCATGTTGTTTATTGGAGTGCTAAACATGTCCTCATACTACTTTTTTAGGATTTCACTAATTTCTTTGTCATCCTCCGTGTATGAACCTTCACTTGTACGAATAGGTCCAATACTGGCAGTGGTTTTTGCTTTTGATTTCGCATATGAGAAGAAATATTTTGGATTTTTCTTTATTTCCTGAATTGCTTTCTGTTCTAACTGCCTTTCTTCAGTTTCATAGAGTGTTTCAATTTCCGCTCTATTTCTTCAATCTCCCTATTTAAATTATTCCTTCTTTGACGGGAAATTCGTGTCTGCATAAGCAGTTCCGTTATTTTTTTCCTGCGTTTATAGTGTCGTCTGCGTTCTCTTTCTACGTTAGATCTCTTTCTGGCTTTCCTCAAAGGAACATGTTTCAGACAGACTTGATACGCTTCCGAAGTCAGTTTTTCTATTCCTTCTGTAGGACTTGTATTACTTAGAACAGTTTCCCATGGAATGTTTGTAAGTTCCCTGTTTATTATCTCCCAGTCTATTCTTTTATTATTAAAATTGAATTTACTGAATAGCCCCTCTCGCTTTATCAACGTTTTAGGTCTATTCTGATGGTCGTTTGCACTTCAATGAGCTTGTGATCTGAGTATGTGGTATCTGATATCGTAATGTCTCTGATAATGTCTTCATTGTTCGTAAAGACCAGATCTAGAATATTTTCATTTCTCGTTGGCTCCAATATCTGCTGATTGAGTGAAAATTTGTCACAGAATCTAAGTAATTCTCTAATCTGTGGTTGGTTAGGTCCTGATAGATTTCCTGGTATAATATTATTGTTTGCTATTTTCCACCTGAGACTAGGCAAGTTGAAGTCACCTAGGAAGATAATATCAGGTATCGGGTTCTCCAAATTATCAAGACTATTCTCTATTTTGTTTATCTGTTTCGTGAATTCCTCAGCCATTGCATCTGGCGGTTTGTATATTAGAATAATCACTAAATTTATTTTCTCTATTTTTAATCCCAGTACCTCTACCACCTCATTTGTAACGTTTAGGAGCTCCGAGCATACAAGGTCTTCCCTAATATACAGACCCACTCCTCCATGTGACCTAATTTTCCTATCACACCTGTATAGGTTATATCCAGGAATCCAGATCTCACTGTCCAACAATTTCCCTGCATGGGTTTCTGTGAAAGCTCCAAATACTGCATTTGACTCCGTGAGGAGGCCATTTATGAACTGTACTTTGTTGTTTGTTCTTGTTTTCAGTCCTTGTATGTTGGCAAAGATGAATGAGGTTACTCTATTAGTGATAGTTTGAATGGGAGACTTTTTCGGCAAGCCCATTATGCGTGGACATAATGAGTTTGTTCTGACCAGTACTGATTGTTGTAGGGCAGTTGCCTGTCGTAGTTGTAATTCCCTTTCGGTGTGTAATTGTATCTGTAATTCTGGAATGCAAGTGGATCTGGCATCAAGTTCCATACACTCTCCATGCTCCTCCTTTTGAATTCTCTGTCGGTCTGGTATAAAAAATTTAGAGTTTCCTGCAAATTCATTATTCTGCTTGCCACTCTTTATGTAGCGTTCTGTGCCTTTCACGTGAAAGTATGGGCAGCTGAGGTCATAGCATTTTCTGTCCTCCAGTGAGGTTTGGCACATGTCAGGACGGAAAAACCTACATATTGATCCAAATCGACACTCACCTTTCCTAAGCATATTTAAACATTTTTTGGGATGTCGGTAACTGCATTCTAATCCTTTCTTATTACCAGCATATCTATGTCTGCATATGCCGTTTGCATAAAATTTGCATAAGTCTGTCCTTCTGTTCTGACTCGCTCTATCGGTGACCGTTGTAGTGTCTGTACCTATCGAGCTGTCAGTGCTGTCTGGTACACTTTCTAGTTTACTGCCATCTACATCCTGGCCTACTGAGTCAGAGTTTACAACTTCCTGAGTTTCAGCCTCAGTTTCATCCCTGACTATAGCCTCCGCCCCTGGTATATTAGAATTATTGTTGTTCCTTTCCCACTCCTGGATGGCTGGTAGGCTTCCAATGAATGATGTTTTCCGATCATGCGTCATGTTATCTAGAAGGTTTTTTAGGATATTCCAAGCTGGCAGGTCATTTTTACACACCCAGAGCAAGTGACCAGCTCTCAGTGCCGTAGTGTTACTCACTCCTGTACAAGCCAAATGGAATCTAGTCTTACAGATATAACATTCAATTCCCGTTACCTTCGTCTTTAAGGAGCTGTTACAGTGGCCACAAATTTGTTTATTTACTCCCATTTTGCCTTGCTTTGTTGTATATATCTATATATTTATAATATTATATGTATACCGTATATTTGTAACAATATACATGTTTATTTGTTCTACTGTATGATCAGTACTTATCGCACGGTCGAGAGTGAGGGTCCCAGAGGTTGTACAGTTGACACGTTGTTGTCCCAGGCCGCGGCTGGAGGCCCTCAGTTGCCAGTTACTTGGGTTATAACACTGATATATTCATTCGCTTGTATTACAATAAGGGATTTTCTGCTTTATTTCCGACTTGCAATAGTATTCACTTTCTCTATTACTAGTTTCTCGATCCACATTCCCCTATTACACTTGTTGGAAACCAAATTTGCTAGTAAGCACCCACACACACACACGGTGGGCCCACGGGACGTGGGCCTATGGGGTGGGTTCTGGCACCACGAGGTGGACTCCACACAAAATTCACTTGTTGTTTCCTTAAAGCACAAAAGTCGGATGTCACTCACTATGGTATATTGTTTAATAAGTTGAGATGCACTTTATGAGTTATCTGACTGTTTAGTTCCTGTATCACTGAAATATCCCGAGATATATATTGTTTTTCACAGAGCTCGTGCTCTCGTGTGCTTCCCCTCCCCACACGCTACTACTCCACCACGCTACTATAATTTTTATTTAATTTATCATTTTATGAAGAAAAAAGAATTTTTTGGGAACACTTCATTTCATGCGCACTTGGGGAATTTCTCAATAAACTCTGCGCAGCACGGTGGTTAACATGTTGATACAAGAAAGTTTCTGAGATGAAGTATACGAATCTACAGATCCAAAAGTCCTCTGTTCTAGCTTCATATACTTCCCAGTCTATGGATTTCAAGTTGAAGTTGCCGACTATCAACAGTCGTGATCTATCTTTATCCACTCTCGCTATAATCTCTCTCATTATTGTTATAAGAACCTCTCGTTTATTATCCAGCTCCTCCTTTGTCCATGTGTTGCTTGGCGGTGGACTATATACATTTATGATCATTAGTTTATCATCCAGATTGCAGATCTCTAGTGCCATTATGTCAACTTCTTGCGGATTGGCAATCATTATTTCATTTACCTTTAGGTGTTTTTTCACCAGCACAGCAACGCCACCGCCTTCCTTAATTTTTCTGTCCCATCTCCAAACTGAGTAGATCCTTGGGAACATGAACTCGTTTATAATAGCATCTTTAAGTTTCGTCTCCTTGAGTACAACAATGTCTGGAATCTGCAGCTGTATTACATCACTTAACTCCAGTATCTTTGATCTCACTCCATCTACGTTAGAGTATACAATTTTCAGGAACATGTTTCCTCTCTCTCCTTATTCTTCACTACTCCTTTAGCAATTTTATTGGTTTGCCTTTTTGTACCATTTTACTGGCCTGCCTACCCCTATCACTTTGTAAAAAAAAGAATAGATTTCTTCTTCGTTCCTGCTTTCATTTAGACGTTTTGCCTCTACGAGGTTCAGTTTCAGCTTCTGTCTTCTCTTGAAAGGTAAGGTAATTATCAAAAGAAGGCACCAAACCGGGAAGGCTATGTAGCACCACCAAAGTGCGAAATAAGCAGAGACGATAAATATCACCAAGAATGCCAATACGAGAACAAAAACGCATAAGGCGAACGATATCAAAAGTATCCGATTCACCTAGAATTCTATCGAGGGACAAGTGACCGCGAGGGACGGTCGGAAAGCAAGACACACGCTCGTCCTGGAAGTCAGGACATTCAACAAGTATATGCACAACTGTAAGAGGGACAACGCAATTCGGACAATAAGGAGCAGGGCGGCGCTCCATTAAGTGACCGTGGGTTAAGCGGGTATGACCAACCCGCAGCCGTGCCAAAACAGTTTCCCACCGCCGGTTACGGTGGTAGGAGGAAGGCCATGGGGACACACTACGTTTGAGAGTACGCAGCTTGTTACCAACCACAGAGGACCAACAACCCTGCCAACGGGCAAGAATGGAAGAATGAATAACAGGATAAAAGTCGGAATAAGGAATACTTTTACGGGAGATGGGACAAGAACGGATAGCTTCCTTAGCGGCAGCATCCGCACGCTCATCGAAAGAAACACCGATATGGCTGGGAACCCAGCAAAACTCTACTGATTTAAATTTACTAGAAATAAGAAAAAGCCAATGTTGAATCTCGATGACCACCGGATGGACAGGATTAAAGGACCCTAGAGCCATGAGGGCACTACGAGAATCGACTACAACCACAAAGGAGGAATGAGAATGAGAAAGCAAGAGACGAAGAGCATAGAGAATAGCATAAAGTTCTGCCGTAAAGACACTAGCCTCTGAAGGGAGGCGACACATATAAGTACGGTCAGGAAAAACAACAGAGTAGCCCACACCTGTCCGCAGACTTAGACCCATCGGTGAAGATGGAAATAGAGTGGGAGTGCGAAGAAAAGTGCTCAAGGAAGAGGCTTTTCAGAATAGTAGGAGGGGTAAAGGCTTTAGTAATAGAAGTCAAGGACGTACAAAACTTGGGAAGGGGGACTCTCCACGGAGGTAAGGAAGGAACAATACGAGGAGAAACATTAGAAATATGAACAGAAAGAGAATCCTGTAAGCGAGATAACCGGACAGAAAGTGGGAGACAGTAAAGAGGAACAGGAACCACAGGAGGAGGAAAAGTCAATGCACGACAGAGGCGAGAGGAAGGATGTTGGAAGGACCGCGCAAGATAGCGAAGACAGTAGCGATCACGGCGGTCCTGAAGAGAGAGAAAGCCAGTGTCAACATACAAACTAAGGGCGGGAGTCGAATGAAAGGCACCAGAGCTGAGACGCAACCCAGTATGGTGCAAAGTATCAAGATGGCGAAGAGTAGGAGGAGAAGCAGAAGAGTATGCAGGGCAACCATAATCGAGTTTAGACAGGATGAGAGAGGAGTGCAAATAGAGGAGCGTGCGCCTATCCGCTCCCCAAGAAGTATGGGACAAAACCTTAAGGAGGTTAAGGGCCTTAGAGCATTCAACTCGGAGGTAAGAGATATGGGCTGACCAAGACAAACGAGTGTCAAAGACTAACCCCAAAAGCTTCGCGGAATCCCTGTACACAATGGGATCACCATAAAGCGACGAAGAGGGACGAAGAACGACATGCTTCCGAGTAAAAGTCATAGCACAAGTCTTAGACGCAGAGAACTTGAAGCCATGATCGGTGGCCCAAGACGACACGGCATCAATCGCAAGTTGAAGCCGCTGTTGAAGGAGAGGGGAATCATCACCCCGACAGCAAAGGGTAAGATCATCAACATAGAGAGCAGAGAAGACGCCAGAAGGAAGAGAGGAAAGAAGACCGTTGAGGGCAACTAGAAAAAGAGTAGTGCTCAGAACACTACCCTGGGGTACATCCTCATACTGCTGAAAAGGGGCAGAGAGAGCAGTACCAAGCCGCACACGAAAGGAACGACGAGAGAGGAAGCTCCGGAGGAAGAGAGGGAGGTTCCCACGAAGGCCAAAAGAATGAAGTTGAGACAGAATATGATACCGCCAGGTAGTGTCGTAAGCCTTTTCCAGGTCAAAAAGGACGGCAACAACGGAGGTCTTTGCAGCACAAGCAGTACGGATATAGACCTCCAAGTTCACCAGGACATCTGTTGTGCTGCGGCACTTGTGAAAACCAAATTGAGAAGGGGAGAGGTGGCGATAGTGCTCTAAGAACCACATCAAACGAACGTTGATCATACGTTCAAAGAGCTTGCAGACACAACTCGTGAGAGCAATAGGGCAGAAGTCCTTGGGGGATGACCCGAGAGAGACCCTGGTTTCCGAACAGGGAGGACAACAGCATCGAGCCAGTCTTCAGGAACTGACGACGACTCCCAGACCCGATTGTACAGACTCGGTAAATACTAAGACGTGCACGGAGGGAGATGGTGAAGCATTTCATAATGAATGCCATCGGAGCCCGCTGCCGTAGAACCACAAAGGGCCAGGGCAGATTGAAGTTCAGAGAGAGAGAAGGGATCATTATAGGGAAGGTGAAGATAAGTACAGAAATTTAAAGGACGAATTTCAAGGAGAGGCCTACGAAGAAGGAAGGATTGGGGGAGATGAGAACCAGAACTAACAGAGGAGAAATGGGAACCCAGTTCGGTCGCAACCTGCAACGGGTCCGCCACAAGAGTACCATGAAGGCGAAGGACCGGTGAGACATCGGGAACGAACTTACCCGCAATCTTGCGGATACGCTTCCAGACCAGTGGAAGAGGAGTTTCGGACGTAACGGTGGAGACATAAGACTCCCAGCAAGCACGTTTAGCCGCACGGATGGTCCTACGGGCCACTGCACTCGCCTTCCGAAACAAAAGAAAAGACTCAACCGTCTGCCGGAGGCGATGTCTCTTCCAGGCTGCACGCTTACAGTGGACAGCCCGAGCACAGTCCATACTCCACCAGGGAACGCACTTCCGCGTTCCCCGAGAGGAAGAGCGAGGAATAGAGTGGAGGGCAGCGTCAAAGACAGTGTCATGAAAAAGAAGGAGGGCGCGAGGGAGAGGTAAAATGGAGAGGTCGGAAATAGTAGCACGGAGAGTAAAGAGGCGCCAGTCAGCCTCGGCAAACCGCCACCTAGGGAAGGAGAGAGGAGGGCGAAAGGAGAAAAAAGTGACAAGGATAGGAAAATGGTCACTGCCATGGAGGTCATCAAGGACTCGCCACCCGAAATCTAAGGAAAGGGATGACGAGCACAGAGAAAGATCGAGACAAGAAAGGGAGCGAGTCCGAGAGTCCAAATGAGTGGGCTCACCAGAATTAAGAAGGGACAGGGAAGAAGAGAGGATGAAAGGTTTAAGGAGGCGACCCCGGGTGTTTGTCAGCACATCACCCCAAAGGGCATGACGACAATTGAAATCACCCAGCAGGAGCACAGGCTCCGGCAAGGAGTCTAGGAGGTGTTTAAGATCGGGAAGAGAAAGTGGGACAGTGGGGGGTAGATAAATAAAACAAGCCATGTACCATCTACGCACAAAGATACGGGCGGCAGAACAGTGGAGAGGCAAGGAAAATAGTAAGGGGACAAAGGGAACATCGGAACAAATCAAGAGAGCAGAAGAATTATGGACCCCAGCGATAGCTGGGGGAGGGGAGAGAAAAGAATAGCCACAGAAGCTACCAAGACGAGAACCAAGCATCGGCTCCTGGAGACAGACACAAAGGGGCGAAAACTGTGAAATGAGAAGTTGGAGGTCAAGGAAATTGGCATAAAATTCACGGATGTTCCACTGGAGAAAAGACATCAGCAAAGAGAGAGAGGAGAGCAACAGAGAGCAAAGAAGTAACAAAGGTGAAGAAGAAACACAGCACGCTAAAAAAGCACAGAGTCAGGATCAGGGTCAGCGAAGTCAGGGTTAGGGGGCATGGGTAAGCTGAGCAAAGAAGGAGGGCAAGAAGCAGGAGGACGGATCAAAGGTGGACGAGCAGGGTCTGGAGGAGAAGGAAGGGGAGGAGGGGGGGGGGGCAGAAAGAGGGGAGCGCACCTCAGCAAGGGCAGTAACCGAGAAGGAACCAGGGGCTAAAGAAACCCCCACAGTAGGAACAGGGGGCACCACCACCGAAGCGGGAGGGGAAGGACTGATAGAATCAGAGAGAGGGAGTGAAGAAGAAAGCGAAAGCTTTCTTACCGACAGAAGGAGGAAGGAGAGGAGCCAGGTTTCCGCTTCTGACTCAAAGATACAGGCAGTCCCAGCAGCAACGTACTGGGCAACAGACTCCAGTGTCTCGATAGGAGAAGAAGATCGAGAGCGAGCAACACAACCATCAGGAGAGCGATGGACGTCGGCCCGCACAGTCAGGCGGCGTGGAGAGCCAAGAGACAGAGGAGAAGGACGGGAAGGAGGACTAGAAGGAGAGGAAATAGAAGACACAGGAGACGTGATAGACTGGGTAGAAAGAAGGGGAGCCCTAGACAGAGAACCAGGAGGGGGACCCTTCGGAACAGAACGGAGGGAAACAGGGGAGGTGGTGGTGGGTGTGTCCGGGTCTAAGGCTCGGAAACGGTTGAGAGACTGAGGAAGGCGGGTAGGACGAGGAGAGGAAGGGCGCACCATGCGAGCATAGGAGACACCGGCGAAAGAGGGGAGACAATGAACTTGGCGCCTGAGCCTCATGGAAAAGACAAACGGTCTCGGTGCTTCAAGCTGAGGACAGCCGCCTCAAGTTTGTAGCGAATACATGCACGGGAGAAAGTAGGGTGGGCCTCACCGCAATTGAGGCAGCGGGCCTGGGAAGAAGTGCACTCTAACTTAGAGTGACCCTCGCTTCCACACAGGGGACAGAAAGAGACAGGACTAGAGCATTTGAGGGTGCCATGCCCAAACCTCCAGCACTTACCGCAAAGCCTCGGAGAGGAGAATATATTCCTGAACGGAGCATCTGACACCAGCAAGAATGACAGAGGGCAGAAGGGACCTACCATCAAAGGTAACCTTCACAACCCTAAGGGGCAGACGGCAATGACCACGAGGGGGACGAGTAAATGTATCCACCTGGAGTACAGAATGACCCTGAGCCTCGAGGAAATGCTTGATATCCTCGTGGCAGTCCTTGAGATCCCTAACACCGGTCGCAACATGGTGCGGGAGGAGAACAGTGCCAACACTGGCATTCAATCGGGCGTTCTTCGAGATCCCGAACAGGGGTCTCGCCAAGGCAGAATAAGGCGGCCAAGCGGGTGGCTGCATCCTGAGGAGCAGCAGCAACGACACGGGTACCAAGACGAGTGGGGTTGAAGGTGATAGAGGCATCCACGGAATCGACAAGATGTCTATGAAGGGAAAAATCATCAGGAGGAGTTGAATCCAAAGGTAGGAGGTCAAAGTATCTAGTCCACGTAACAGGACCAAACAAAGCATGGAACGAAGTAGGATGGGAAGGGAGCATATGAGAGCGGCCATGGCGGGGACGGCGATGAGAACCCGTAGAGAGAGACGGGTCGAAAGGTGCAGTAGTCACAAAGGATGGAGCCGTGCAAGGGGACGAGACAGTCACCACAGCAGGCTTGGGGCTCGACCCAACCACAGAGGAGGGAGGGGAGCAGGGAGGAAGAGTCCGGTCTGGACCTAAACCGGGTCCCGTAGCGGGGGCTACAGATCCCGGTCTTCCAGGACGGTCCGACTCAGGGGCCTGGTCGCCCACCCCATGAGCCTGGGTAATAGAAGGCAAGTCGTTATCCATACAGCAAAACAAACAAAAGAGATGGGACCCGGAACCAAGGGATACCACCTACCAGGGCAGCCAGGGAGGCCGAGCGCGGGCCAGTGCAGGAAGGGTGTGTCGTCCCCAGCGGTGCTCCCCCTTTTCAACAGGGGAGTCCTACTACTTTCGTTCATTCTCCCACACTGGTGCTAAGACCCCAGTCCCCCTATCGCCCCAACCTGGACACCCAACCATCCACTCAGGGCGGCCTCTCACAGGCGACCCCTCCAGCGGGTCGTCCGATGGCTCACAAGGTCCCTACATGGTGCCCTTCAGCACGTACACCACCCAAAGAGGGGGCAGGAGAGGGGGCACAGGCAACCCACACCGGTCCCAGGGAGGTGTACGCGAGCCCCTCACCACGGCAAGGAGGCACCACGGAGGGGCTTCTCTTGAAAGATCTCATCTTAATGACCATACTTTCCCATCCTCATCACTCTGTTGTAATTTTCTTGCATTCCTTAGTACTTCTTCCATCTGTTTGGCACCACTTAGGGTGATCCTCAGAGGTCAATCTTTCCCTTTCATGTGCCTGCCAATTCTTCTGTAGTTGCAGACATTCTCTATGGTAGTAAGACCTTCCATGAGGCCAACAATTTTATCTACTACTTTCGCTTCTTCTACAGCTCTTTCTGACCTAGATGTTATCTCTTTTTCTTTGCAACCAAAAATTATCAGGGACTTACTTCGATTGACTGTGTTTTGCACCAATTTAGGATTTGATGCCAGCTCCTTTCTAACTTCCAGCCTACCAGCCTAACTTCTAGCCTAATGTTTGTTTTATCCTGGTTGCTGCAGTGTTTGGCTTCCTTTACTGCTTCTTCTATTTTTGTCTTTTCTTTGGCCACTTGTGCATAGGTGAGTTACATATCCTTCTTGCACTGTTCTATTCCCTGTGTAACTTCCTCCATCTGTACTGACAAAAGCTGTTTTTCCTGTTGAATTTCCTTACCTAACCTATTGTAGTCATTTATGTTTAAATCTGCTTTAACTTCTTTCAAAGCTATTTTTAAAGAGTTTATTTTCATCTTCCATGGCCTTGCAATTTGTTTTCAACTGATTCTTGCCCTTGCACAAGTCTTTCACTAATCCCTCAAGACCTAATACTTTGCTACCCAAGTTGTCATTACTTTCTATCAATTTGCTGATTATTTCTATATGACCATAAAGGACCATACCATTTCACCACTTGAAGTACCACTTCATAAAGGAGGAAATAAGGCAGAGGCAAAAAAATTACAGACCAATAGAACCAACATCACACATCATAAAGGACTTTGAAAGCGCGCTAACAAATAATATCACAAAACTCATGGAATCACAGCATCTCCATAACCCTGGACAATATGGGTTCAGAACAGGGTGCTCTTGCTTATCACAGTTGCTGGACCATTATAACATGGCCTTAGATGCCATGGAAGACAAGCAAAACGCTGATGTAATTTACACAAATTTTGCAAAAGCCTTCAACAAATGTGACCATAGTGTTATTGCACACAAAATGCATGCAAAAAGAATTACCGGAAAAATAGGCAGATGGATCTACAATTTCCTGACTAATAGAACCCACTGTGCAATACTGTACACACTTGATTATCCAAGATTCGAACATCCGGAAAATCTGGGATTGGGGGGTTATAGATAGGAGCTGCCTCGTATGGGCCAATAGGCCTTCTGCAGTTACCTTTGTTCTTATGTTCTTAAAATGCCCTTATACGGCCAAAATCGTGACCGGATAAAGTTATCTCAATATCTGGCCAAAATGTCTGTGGGAGCCGGATAAAAGCTGGTTTAGCCGGATAAAAAATCGGAGCCGGTTAACTTGCTGCTGATGTTACACTATCCGGACAGTCAGCCGGATAAGCATTGAATTTTCCGGATATGAAAGCCATGGAGCGGGCTGTACCATATTAAGCCTGGTTGACCAGTACAGTACAGCAACGAGGAGGCCTGGTCGAGGACTGGGCCGCGGGGACGCTAAGCCTTGAAAACACCTCAAGGTATGATAGTTCACTATAATATCTAATTTTGCCAACTTGTTGTGTAGACTGCTTATATCAATGCCTTCTTCATTGAAACCCCCAAATCTAGCTGTTTTGTTTTTCTTCTTGCCGGCGACCATCTTAAATGTCGTCGTCTGCACTGTTAACACTAGGGCAACTTTTTCTCATCCAATTTTTACACTTCCCCTGGCACATTCGTGTTCTCATATATTTTTCAAAAGCACTTCACCTTTATGTTCCTAGGGACATCACTCACTATCATCACCCTGTTCTACAATACATAGGAATTTTTAAATATCCTGGAGCTCCTCTGATGCAGGTGTTGACATAAGGGGTGTCACCTTCACCTCTGGGTAAAGTTGTGCTCGTGCTGGGTATGGCTGTGCTGGTTGATTTTCTGCTACTAGTTATTGCAAAATATACTCCTTTTCGGCACTAATAAAGCACTATTAGCATGCCCCTGAGACATCTTGTTGAATAAGAATACAGCTACAGCTTTAGTCAAAAAGTGGTAAATTCCACGATTATTCTTCCACCGGTGGACAAACATGGCACTCGCAGACAAAGCTAACGGCACTGGGTGCTTACTGTATGAACGCAGACTAGGTCTATACACCCTACAGTAGGCTGGTGTTTAAGTCAGATCCAGTAACTTAACTCTCCTTCCAAATATTGGATTTACATCAAATTATATATTTTTGGGTTATACTGTATATTTAGTTTAGCAACATTATTACGACAATAAGAGCTATAAAAAACCAGCATTGAATGTAATGAAACGTCATTTTCTGGGTGAGACCCAGAGGCTCCCTGGAGCTATACTGGGCTGATATGTATATATTATCTTGAGGTTATCTTGAGATGATTTCGGGGCTTTTTAGTGTCCCTGCGGCCCGGTCCTCGACCAGGCCTCCACCCCAGGAAGCAGCCTGTGACAGCTGACTAACACCCAGGTACCTATTTTACTGCTAGGTAACAGGGGCATAGGGTGAAAGAAACTCTGCCCATTGTTTCTCGCCGGCGCCTGGGATCGAACCCAGGACAACAGGATCACAAGTCCAGCGTGCTGTCCTCTCGGCCGACCGGCTCCCACAAACCGACCGTGGCATAGGCAATCGACGGAGTTCTAGGCCTATTGGGGACCAGAGCTAGAACCTGGCCCCTTCAAGAGACACACGAGGAGCAATGGCCTAAAGACACCCCCGTGTAATTGGAAGCAGTCTTTGTCTGCCATCTACCAGGTCAGGCACCCAGAAAGGTAGGAATTCCAAAACAAACTACTGCTGATCAAAGAATTTGCAAACCGAAAGCCGAACTAGCAAGAAGAGCTCCCCAATCAAAACCAAATAAACAAGTATGACATCACCACAAATGCCGCACATATGAAGGTTGATGCAATTGAAAAACCTGACTTTAGGAGAGGACATTATGGCAACCTTAGAAAAGTTTTTAGTGAGTATAATTGGACAGACTTGTTGCTAGGCAAGGAAGTGAATGAGATGTATGTCAAATTTGTGAAATATATGATAAAGGCACAAAAAAATTTATACCAAAACAGAGATGCAGAACTAGGAAACAGGATTGGTTCAACAGAAATTGCAAAAGGGCCAGAGACCAAAACACACAAAAATGGAATCAATATAGGAAGAGGCCAAACCCCCAAACATACCAGCGATACAAAGATGCGAGAAACAACTACACGACAGTGAGGAGAGAGGAAGAAAGAAATTTTGAAAAAGGGATTGCAGACAAATGTAAAACAGAACCAGGTCTATTCTATAAATTCATAAACAACAAATTGCAGGTAAAGGATAATATTCAGAGGTTGAAAATGGGAAATAGATTCACGGAAAATGAAAAGGAAATGTGTGAAACATTAAACAAAAAGTTCCAAAGTGTGTTTGTACAAAATGAAATCTTCAGGGAACCAGATACAATAAGAATTCCAGAGAACAACATAGAGCACATAGAGGTGTCTAGAGACGAAGCGGAAAAAATGCTCAAGGAGCTAAATAAGAACAAAGCAGTTGGTCCAGATGGAGTTTCACCATGGGTTTTGAGAGAATGTGCATCTGAGCTCAGCATTCCACTTCAACTGATTTTTCAGGCATCCCTGTTTACAGGAGTTGTAGCTGATGTGTGGAAAAAGGCTAACATAGTTCCAATCTACAAAAGTGGAAGCAGGGAAGACCCCCTTAATTATAGACCGGTATCATTGACAAGTGTAATAGTCAAAATATTGGAAAAAAATAATTAAAACTAAATGGGTAGAACACCTGGAGAGAAATGATATAATATCAGACAGACAGTATGGTTTTCGATCTGGAAGATCCTGTGTATCGAATTTACACAGTTTCTATGATCGAGCAACAGAGATATTACAGAAAAGAGATGGTTGGGTTGACTGCATCTATCTGAACCTAAAAAAAAGGCTTTCGACAGAGTTCCACATAAGAGGTTGTTCTGGAAACTAGAAAATATTGGAAGGGTGACAGGTAAGCTTCTAACATGGATGAAAAATTTTCTGACTGATAGATATCGGACTGGAGAAATGTCACAAGTGGAGTACCACAGGGTTCAGTTCTTGCACCAGTGATGTTTATTGTCTACATAAATGATCTACCAGTTAGTATACAGAATTATATGAACATGTTTGCTGATGATGCTAAGATAATAGAAAGGATAAGAAACTTATCATGCCCTTCAAGATGACCTGGACAAAATAAGTATATGGAGCACCACTTGGCAATTGGACTATAATGTTAATAAATGCCATGTTATGGAATGTGGAATAGGAGAACATAGACCCCACACAACCTACATATTATGTGAGAAATCTTTAAAGAATTCTGATAAAGAAAGAGATCTAGGGGTGGTTCTAGATAGAAAGCTATCACCTGAGGACCACATAAAGAATATTGTGCGAGGAGCCTATGTCACGCTTTCTAACTTCAGAATTGCTTTTAAATACATGGATGGCGATATACTAAAGAAATTGTTCACGACTTTTGTTAGGCCAAAGCTAGAATATGCAGCGGTTGTGTGGTGCCCATATCTTAAGAAGCACATCAACAAACTGGAAAAGGTGCAAAGACATGCTACTAAGTGGCTCCCAGAACTGAAGGGCAAGAGCTACGAGGAGAGGTTAGAGGCATTAACCCTTAACATGCTCGGGGTTAAATATCCTGTCATCCCCACAGGCGCATGTCATTTTGAAAAAAAAAAAAATATATTTTTTTCTTTCTAACCTGTTAATTTGTGTTCACTGATCACGGAAAAAATAATAAAAAAATCGTAAGTGGCATATATTGCCCGCTATAGGGCGGGGAAGTCTGGCAAATTATAGGCGCTGACTCAGCGTGCGTCCCAGGCGGTCTGTTGCTCGCCAGCTGTCAGGCCGGAGTTGCCACAAAGAGATAATTACCGAATTATTTCAATGTCTCTGATTGATTTTTCATACTTTTTTTGCTGTAATATTATTCAATAGTGTGTAGTTTGATATATTTATATAATAAAATGAGTGAATCGTTGGTGTACTCAAAAATATGGTGTGCATATTGTTGATTCAATTATGTTCATCAATCAGTGAACAAATACTTTGTTGGTTATTACACTATAAGCACAGGTTATATGTAAGTATTTGCATGTTTTGTTCACTATAACGAACCACTAAGTAGCTATTATGAGTCAAAAAGTAATGAGGAGTGACCGCCGTGTACCAGCCAGCCACTCCCGCCCTCCCTCCAGTCATCTGACTCGCCCTCATTCTCCTCCCACAATAATGTTTTTGCTATAATTCACTATATACAGACGTTATATATAAGTATCTACATGTTTTGTTCACCATAACTGTACATCTAAGCTTGTATGGCGAGTAAAGGCACAGAGATGTGGCTACTCACACAGTCAGCTGATCGGCGGCCGCCCTCAAGGCCAGACGCACTAATATTTCTCCTCCAACAATACTGTGTGGTGTTATTACGCTATATATCTTATATACAGACGTTAAATATAACACGGGAGACATCTCCCGTCACGCAGGGTGCAGTCGTACCTCCACAGATCTCCAGTATCATCTATTGATACTGGAAATGGCTCAAAAGGGCCACCACTTATGGGCTATTCATGCCCAAGCCACCTTTTGGGTGGCTTAATCTTCTCTCTCTCTCTCTCGTTATATATAAGTATCTACATGTTTTGTTCACCATAACTGTACATCTTAGCTTGTATGGTGAGTAAAGGCACAAAGATGTGGCTACTCACACAGTCAGCTGATCGGCAGCCGCCCTCAAGGTCAGACGCACTAATATTTCTCCTCCAACAATAATGTGTGGTGTTATTACGCTATATATCTTATATACAGACGTTATATATAAGTATCTACATGTTTTGTTCACCATAACTGTACATCTAAGCTTGTATGGTGAGTAAAGGCACAGAGATGTGGCTACTCACACAGTCAGCTGATCGGCGGCCGCCCTCAAGGCCAGACGCACTAATATTTGTCCTCCAACAATACTGTGTGGTGTTATTACGCTATATACACACATTATATATAAATATCTACCTGTTTTATTCATCATACTTGTACAAATAAACTGGTATGGTGCCCAAAGACCATCGTGGTAACCAGTAAACAACACCGTCGTCTGCACGGTGGCGTCGTGCAGACGACGCCACTGCCCTCACCAAAATGGCGGCTCCAAACCTTCTCTTGCTGTTTATACCCTCTATACACACGTTATATATAAGTATCTACATTTGTGTTCACCATAGCGAACCACTAAGCTGGTATGGTGAGTGCAGTCAATAAAAGGTGGCCACACACAGTCAAAAGACATCGCCAACATCCTCCCTCCCGCAGCATTACACCTCCTTCCATGGCGCACAGCGCTAAATATCACCACAATCCTGCTATTATCAGAACCCTGGTCAGTTTTATCACAGTCAGGGGTCTTCTGTAATAATATCATCGCTACATAATAGCATGAACAAGTATAATTTGGCATTTTTAGGCGATGCTGTGGTCACAAGCTGAACAGCAGTGCTGTTAGCTCATGCTGCGTGCGTCAGGCTTGGTTACTCACTCAATACTGAGGCCAATAACACCCGGGAGTTTGGCCCACAATTTTTTTTAAAAATGGCATCTGTTTACAAGAGCCCTGATGAAGGTGTGGTGAACCCCGTGTATCCGCGGGCTGTTTAAATCTTGCGTAGTACTCCAACACATCATATGACGTGATGCGCAGTTGACTGGAACAACGTACAGCACGTCATATGACGTGATGCGCACTTTAAGGGTTAAATATGCCAAAACTAGAAGACAGAAGAAAAAGAGGTGATATGATCACTACATACAAAATAGTAACAGGAATTGATAAAATCGATAGGGAAGATTTCCTGAGACCTGGAACTTTAAGAACAAGAGGTCATAGATTTAAACTAGCTAAACACAGATGCTGAAGAAATATAAGGAAACTCACTTTCGCAAACAGAGTGGTAGACGGTTGGAACAAGTTAGGTGAGAAGGTGGTGGAGGCCAAGACCGTCAGTAGTTTCAAAGCGTTATATGACAAAGAGTGCTGGGAAGATGGGACACCACGAGCGTAGCTCTCATCCTGTAACTACACTTAGGTAATTACTTAACTCCAGTATCTTCGATCTCACTCAATCTATGTTGGTGTATGCAATCTTCAGGAACTTGTTCCCCCTCTCCTTACTCTTCACTCCCCCTCTCTCTAACGATTTTGTTGGTTTGCCTTTATGTACCACTTTACTGGTCTGCCTAACCCTATCACTTTGTAGAAAAAAGAATTGATTTCTTTTTCATTCCCGCTCTCATTTAAACGTTTTGCCTCGGCGAGGTTCAGTTTCAGTTTCTCTGTCTTGAAAGATCTCGTCTTAACGACCACACTTTCCCATCCTCATCACTTTGTAATTTTCTAGCATTCCTTAGTACTTCTTCTATCTGTTTGGCATAGTTTAGGGTGATCCTCAAAGGTCGATCTTTCCCTTTTACGTATCTGCCTATTCTCCTGTAGTCGCACACATTCTCTATGGTAGTAAGACCTTCCACGAGGCCAACAATTTTATCTACTACTTTCTACTACTAAGTGTGTACAACGTAGATGAGTGTTCAGTAAAAGACAGTGTCTTCATCTCAAAAGCCAAGGGAAGGTAACATCTCTGTATACACCTAAATGTGATCGAGGGGGGGGGGGGAGGGTTAAGCTTCAGCTCGAGTCCTGCCTCTGAACGGTGTGTTTGTAAGTGCGATTACATGTCTCCGTAGTGTGGGTGTGTTGGCACAGCAGCTCAATGATTGAGAGAGGTAACATGTACTAAGTATCAATAAGAAGTTCCAGTGTGGAAAAGAAGTGATTTGTCAACTATATACAGGACTGTGTGAAGCTATGTGCCCAAGTTGTGTGAGAGGGACTGTGGTCTCTGAGGTGACTTTAGGGGTGGATGTTCATCAGAACGCTGACTGGAGGTTGATTGCAATACTTCCTGGCCCTGAAGAAAGCTAGGCCTCGCTGTGAGTAGAGTACGTGACGCACGTACGCGTGTCGTGAACAATGCGCCAGACGTTTCAGCCTGTCATCAACCATCAAACATTTGCAACACCTACCTCAACATCAAAGGAAGACACTAGCGACACTGCTGATGACACCATGACACCATCGTCAATGTCCGAGTGTGATTGGGTGTATGGGAATTAATATAAGTACAGGATCCTATTTATTTTTGTTGTGTATATCTCATGTGATGATTAAGAAGTACAGTGGTACCTCAGCTTACGAATTTTATCCGTTTCCAGAGATGGCTCGCAAGCCGAATATTCGTAAACTGAAGCAAATTTCCCCATTAGAAATAATATAAATTGAATTAATCCAGTCCAGACTCCCAAAAAGATTAACTTCAAAGTATATTTATACCTAATTTACCCAAATCTTCAGTACTAAAGTATGTACAAGCTATTACTTACCTTTACTGATGACTCTCTTGACTCTTGTTGACGTATGGAAGACAATGAGGAGGGGGAAAGGAGGAAAGGTGTTAGAGTTTGGAAGGGGAGTCCCCTTCCAAATCTTTAAATTTATCAATAAATCTTTCTACTGCTGGTATGTCTGAGCTGGCAGCCTCCTCATGCCTCACAACACTATGAATACCACTTCTTTTTCTAAATTTCTTAAACCATCCCCTGCTTGCCTTAAACTCTCTCGTATCTGCATCACTTGTTCCAGGGATTTTCTTTAAACAGGACTTCATGCAATTGCCTTGCTTTCTCACAAATGATGGCCTCTGAAATGCTATCATCTCTTAACTCCTTGTTGTGAATCCAAATTAATAACAACTTTTCAACATCCTCAAGTGTTTCTGTTCTTTGTTTCGTTGTTGTTGATACACCTTTTGCCACTTTAGCACTCGATGTCCCTTTTCTTAGCAAGTACAGTGCATATCGTTGACAGACTTTTTGAACTGCCTAGCTAGTTCAACAACCCGTGTACCATTTTCATGTTTACGAATGATCTCTTCTTTTTCCTCTATGGTCATTCTCACATGTGTTTTCTTGGCTTGAACCTTACCACTGACTTTCTTAGGACCCATGGCAAGATATAATAACTTTAATGTTCAAATACACAAAAATCCAAAAACAAAACTAATTCTTTACAAAGAATTCAGGCGGGATTGTCTTTAGGCAGGAGGCACTGGTAAACTGAGGCGAGATCGCCGTGCCACCACACGCTAGGTCGGCCATACGCGTATTAACACTTTCGCGCTTTAGATTAGAGATAACTCGTCGCCGTATTTTCTTACGATTCCGCATAACAGCCTACTTTTCTCGTCCATCGAAAAAATATTTCTATAAATTCCATTTTTTAACCGAAATGGATGGGGATACTCTCAGATTATATACGTTTTGTAGAGAATTTATTTGCAAATTTTTTGGTACCAGAATGAATATTATATCACAAACTTCTATGAGTAAAAAAAAAAAAAACACGTAAGTTTGGGGGTGTGGCTCTGGGTGTGGCGGGCGTGTGGCAGTGGGTTCCCTTTAGCCGTTGATATATCCAACACGTGGGAAATATTTGTATGTGTTATGTACAGTATATGTCTGTGTAGGGAATTTTACTGCGATCACTGTCATACAAATTATAAAATGTTTCAACAAGTATAAACATGACAAACATCAAACGAACGAAAACAATGCGTTCGTTTCTGCCGCGAACGCATACTGAGCGACGTGGTTCTATATTTGGCGCTTCTCTTACACATGCTTTGTACAAATGTTATACATTTCATCGTATAGAAAATTTTATTGCGAACACATTGGTATAAAAAAGAAATACGTACATAGAAAAGTAGGGTCAGGAAACGTATAAATGTATAAACTTTCCAAGCATGATTTCCCCCGTGTTTTCGCCAGTGCGCTCTCGGCTAACTACTCTCCACTTCACACACTCTTGCGGGTGGGCAATTACCTATATTAAACATTCATATGCATATGTCCGTGTAGAGAATTTTATTGCGATTCCAATGATACCAAAATTAGCGATGTAGGACAACTGTAGGCTTCGCAACCATTAAGAGAGTGGAAACATTTTGTTGCTGTTTGGCGCTCTCGGCGAGTGATCTGCATAGTTTTTTTATTTGGTGTTGATACTCCTTATGCTTGGGCGGCATTTTATAGGTATGCTCTTATAGACAATTTCATTGCGAACACAGTGATACCAAATTTAAATACGTGCGCCTTCAATTATTGTCAGGACAGTCAAAAGAGTGTACACTTTTTCGGTCTTACCGCGTAGGCGCGCGAAGTGCCGAAAGCATCTGGGGTATTGTTTTTTTTTGAGCGCCGAGAGCGCGAAAGTGTTAACAAACTTCGTTTCCAGAGGCAAAGCTCGTAACCCGATTCGGATTTTACAAAGAAATTGGGCACGTAACCCAAAAAGTTTGTAAATAGGGGCATTCTTAAGCCGAGGAGTCATTGTAGTCATCCAACACTTGTATTGGCAGACAATATCATAACGATTCCTCTGTGATCACGTTGAGACTGTGTGGCGTTTATCACCTCAATTGTCTGAATGTTGTTGGAAAATCTTCGTGTTACACCACTGTATATTTTTATAGCATTAATACTAACATTATGAATGTATATTTTTATAGCATTAAAGAGGTGAATATGTGGGGAAGGAGGCCTCAGAGATGAAGGTAGCTCCTCCTGTACAAGAAGGAGGGGAATCCCAGAGAAGCAGTGTGTTGGCAGATCCAGATTGTGAAATTGCTGCCTGGAGAGCCAATCACCACTAAAAAAGGCAATGAAGTAACGCTATGAAAGCTCCAGAATGTGCCAGGGCCACTCACTTTCCACCCAAACTTCACAAGAGGTGCCCGTTTGTCCTGTTGTTCTATCATTGTTTTGCAGATATTCGTCATTAGATGTTCGTGAGCAGGACCGATACCATAAATAGTTAAGGACGGAATCCGGCAATAGTGTGTGAGGCCAGGAGCTATGCTCTTTGAAAACGGATCCATCGGGGCTGGTGCAACTGAAGGATTGGCAAGCCACAGCAGGCCGTGAGAGAGACCCGCTGGAGGTCTTCACAGCCAGAAAGGGCAATTATTCTTTAAGAAGTTTAGGCATCAGAAAGGTGTGCCGAGCTAAGTGCACCAAAATGATGTAACTGGTTTCCGAAGAGTCGATGGATGCAGCCATGACTAGTCACAAAATTGGGTGCAAGATATGAAGTCAAAATTGGAGTTAGAAGAGATTCGAATGGCTCGCTAATCGCAGATTGTGTGCAACAGCAGCTAGCAGACAGACCCAGAAGTTACATTCTTACAGTATGGTCTACAGGTACCTGAAGGTAAGGACCAATAGTGTCTAAGTGAACTACAACCAACAGTGAGACCAGAGAGGGGGTCCCTGGGCACAAGAGGTAGACAGTATTGAGTCATTTATATAGTAACAATGAGGGACTGGAGCAGATGTCCCTGGGTGATCAGATGATCCATCAAATGAGACAGTGATAATTTGTGGCAGCAGTCAGAGGGGCCAGGAGTTTGAGCCATAGGCAACCAAGTGAGAGGCGTACGCACCTCTGGCTCCCAAACACCTGTCCAACTCGGTGTTAAAAGATCGCGCTCTGTCGGTGAAATTCAAACCTTATTGTTTGAAGAACATAAGGGGTCATAATATTGGTGAAACTAGGCGCAATAAGGACCTAACACAAAGGTCGGATGCAAGTGATACAGCAAATGTATCCAGTTGTAGCTCTGAGCGCCACCCTTGCCCACCTATGCTATCTCCAATTTATATAGATGATACATAGATGAACAATGTTAGCGGCTTCCATGGTGGTGTTTTCCATAGATATTTTCAAGGATAGCTGAATCTCTTCTTGACTGATGGACACTCTTTGAGGCTGGCTGAATCTCTTTCAGACTGACGGACACTCTTCGAGGCTGGCTGAATTTTTTCCTGTGTGGGACCTTACAAAGCGATCATATTCATTTCAATATGATTTAGTGATCCAGAGTATGAATTTCAACTGTAGTATTGATACTTATGTTTCTCCTTTAAATTATTATGATAATGTGTTATTAGTGTGTTTAAGTTTACCTATCTTTGATTGAGACAGACTGATATATACATATTGGCTGAGATGAGGCTTTAATGTTATTCTTTATATAAAGGACAGCGAGATAAATTGATTGAACAATCTGCAGGCGAGACTACCAGCATGCCAGCCAGGAGGCGGCTAGCAAAACATTATAGCAAGTTAGACCATCTGAAATTAGTTACATGTTACATAATTAGCCGACCCCTCACAGTGTTCAAGAGAATGCTTGATAAACACCTTCAAAGGATACCTGATCAACCAGGTTGAGATTCATATGTCAGGCTGCGAGCATCTGCATCAAACAGCCTGGCTGACCAGTCCAGCAACGAGGAGGCCTGGTCGCGGACCGGGCCGCAGGGACGTAGAGCCCCAAAATCATCGTAAGGTAACCGCAAGGTAAGGTACGTATAATGTTTATTTTGAGATAAATGATATTTTAATGTATGAGTAAGTTTTCTAGTAAATGTTGTAAGGCTTGAATGAGATATTACTCCTTACGTTGACCTCCATGGGAAGAGGTCGGTTAAACAAAAGGGTCTGAAACACTAATTAGCTCAGGTAAGTTGCCAGTATTGACACAGCAAATTGTGGGAGCAATAGATGACTGGGAACGGGGATGCTAATAAACTACAGGGGGCAGGAAAGAACAGCAGAGCAAAGTCAGCATACAGTGTGTGTGTGTGTTCCCCCAACTTCAGGCCATTGGCAACAGATTTTTCCATACCCTGACTCCAGTAGCTACCCTGAAATTAGCTTGCAGGAGAAGAGAAGATGGCTGCCTTCCCAGAACTTGACATTTGAGGGCTTGTCTGACCCGAGTAGACTCCCCTATATTTTACAGCATATAGTGTAATAACAGCAAAAACAGTCTTTTATTGTCCTAAGAATGTGCTCTGTGTGACTAATATGTGCATCATATTTTCAAATAGTATCTATGTTCCACATATTTGATTACATAAATTCATCAAATTACACACTTTTGAATAATAGTACAGTGTACAGCAAAAGAAAAAAAAATAGAAAAACCATTGAGACACATTGAAATAATTACGAAAAATTATATTATCGGCAATTGCCGCCCCATGGGTTTGCTGGGGCTAGCGTCTCCAAGTGCCTATAATTTGCTCAACTTCTCTGCTCTATCATGGCCAAAATATGTCACACATACTTAATTTTTTTTTTACTTTCCCCATAATTCCATGCTCCCATGATCTTTCCCATACATTTTATCATCATCAGAAAGGAAACAAATTTTGGGGAAATTTTTTGTCTTGCACATCACAGGAGTGTCTTGTGTGAAGACTGCACACCACCGAGGTTAAAAATTAAATAGCTTTGTCCTTGGGGGTGGGGAATGCTAACATTCGGAATAAAAAGAATGTAGATTTTATAAAAAAAAAATGGGGTTTTATTTTGTAAGATTTTGTTTTGTGTTGTAGCCTCCCATAAAGATAGCCTTTACAACATTTCCTTCCAAAAATTCACATTTTAGGCATCTTTTCTTCCATCCACCAAGCATCAGCAATTTTAAAATCCTACTCCCTCAAAACACTGCTATTTGCATCAGGAACCAACTCTCAGTAAATAGTAAATGTACTAAGTAAATTTAAACTTGTAAATGCAAACTATGAAAGTAATATATTAACTAGCAAAAACACCAAAAATATATTGATTAAAATTAACATAAAACTATTTAAAGACTTACCATAGCATTCTTCAACCAAGACAGCATATGGGTTAACACCGAATGTAATCTTGGATTCCTGTTCACCTAGCTGTAGGATGTTCTGGATGCCATTCAGAGCTACCTGCACAATCTTGGCATCCATAACTGTCAACAAATCACACAGTGGAGATATACATCCCTAAAAGAAACAGAAAAAAATATTATGGTAGTATAGTTAGTGGAGATGTACATAGGTAAAAAAAAATATTACGAGTGTTACAGTATGTTCATGAGAATGGTGCGCCAAGTTCATTCTATAATTTCCAGAAAACATTTTTACCATTCGGGTTATTTCTAGATTCCTATCATTAAAGCATCATTTCAAAATAAGGCTTTTTAATAAGAAAAATGCCTTTCTGAGCATATTACATGCTTGCTCCCTATGGTAGATCTTGTGTCCAAAAGAAAGGGTCATGGACAGTGAGGTAAGATGACATTCTGACACGGGTACTACAGGGAACTGTTCAAGTAGTCCCTACAGGGTCACCAAGATGTAAGTATCAATGAGGAGGACAATCCAAGATGATTAACCCTTAAACAGCACAATACATACATATATGATTTGAGTACTATCACAAAATGGCGCAAATCATATATATATGATCAGCATATTTAAAATAGTTAAAATAGCCCTACATATACATAGAGATCACATCTGCTTCCTCAGAACACCAGTAACCATCCCCCATTTTGAAACAAAATCCAGAGTCCCTCACTTTCCTTCTGGGGCCTCAGTAAGAAAATGATGACCATTGCTTGGCAACATCACCATCCAGTGTCTGAATGTTTAGGGCAGCCATAGAGACACTAAACTTTTAGCAACAGCAAATGAGTGATTACCATGTATATATTTGAGGTAAAAACGTGTGCTATATGCAATTTTAAGATTTAGGCTTAAAATATATATATACATGTATTATTATGAATAAGTATGTGGGTGTCTTTATATCTTTAATTGTATATTTTTTTTGAGATATATACAAGAGTTGTTACATTCTTGTACAGCCACTAGTACGCGAAGCGTTTCGGGCAGGTCCCTGGAATACGATCCCCTGCCGCGAAGAATCATTTTTTCATCCAAGTACACATTTTACTGTTGCGTTAAACAGAGGCTACAGTTAAGGAATTGCGCCCAGTAAATCCTCCCCGGCCAGGATACGAACCCATGACATAGCGCTCGCGGAACGCCAGGCGAGTGTCTTACCACTACACCACGGAGACTGTCTCAAAGTAACTTTGACACACAAATACAACCTGTTAGCATGAAAAAACTAAATAAATAAATTGAGAAACAATGAAAATAAATCAACAAAGTTATTCCTATGTGGCACCTCAACTCAAAATATGCACCTTCTCCAGGCTACTACAGCTAAACCACAACCTTACCAACAGCTAGACTTTTTATTTGGATTTTTGTGCTTCCTGAAGGAAGGTATTTGAACAAGATATTTGAACAATTTTTTTCTTGAGCGCCCTGGGGATGTTTGCTATTTAATTAACAGTTAGCAGTTTGTGAACATATCCACCCAGGACATGTTTACAAACACACCTGAAAGAGCAGCAGACTTCCGAACATCATGGGCACGAGAGCAGACCGGAGGTTGGCTATGATGAAGTAGACTGCAGATGACCTGGGAAAATGAGCCATGGAACATGGGAGGAGGGGGGCAAGGACCAACCTATAAGGCACCTGCCGAAGCAGAATCCTAGACCCAACTGTATTGGTGGATAGCCTACACCAGACATAACACACGATGCATCCACAACCATGGCAACCAACCAACTCAGTCTTTGCCAAAACAAAAGGAACCAGCAGCAATGGAACACTCATGGAACACTAAATGGAATGGAACACTGCAATGGAATTCAACCCTCACTACAGCAATAGGAACAAAAAACCCTGCCTCTGAAGGAGAGCACAAAGCACCAAAACCTGACAACCAGAGAAAAGAAACCAAAACATAACCTTAGAAAAAGGAATCTCAGACCAAAGAGGACTGGTTTATCTTTTAGTCTGGCTATTGGATTGGTCTGGTAGTGGAAACTCGTACCTCTTCCCTAATTACAGTTAACACTCCTTCCAACCTATTAGGTGAGGTGAGGTCCGATTATATAAACAATCCAGAAGCGAGTAATCATCAGTATAATTTCAACAGTGGTTCAGTACAGACACTTGAGAGTTACTGCACACCTTCAACCTCAAAGATGTAGTACTCAACATGCCCAGTTCCAACCGACCACATGACACTTCAGCTTCAACACAGAGCAGACAGCCAGACTCCAACCACATTGAGCATCCCCCGCTCCCGGCCCGCCTCCAGCATCCCCGCTCCCGGCCCGCCTCCAGCATCCCCCGCTCCCGGCCCGCCTCCAGCATCCCCGCTCCCGGCCCGCCTCCAGCATCCCCGCTCCTGGCCCGCCTCCAGCATCCCTGCTCCCGGCCCACCTCCAGCATCCCCGCTCCCGGCCTGCCTCCAGCATCCCCGCTCCCGGCCCGCCTCCAGCATCCCCGCTCCCGGCCCGCCTCCAGCATCCCCGCTCCCGGCCCGCCTCCAGCATCCCCGCTCCCGGCCCGCCTCCAGCATCCCCGCTCCCAGCCCGCCTCCAGCAACCCCGCTCCCGGCCCGCCTCCAGCATCCCCGGCCCGCCTCCAGCATCCCCGCTCTCGGCCCGCCTCCAGCTTCCACGCTCTCGTCCCACCTCCAGCTTCCACGCTCTCGTCCCCATAAAGCTTCTCGACTCCGGCCTCACTTAGCTCTCTGCTCTGCTCTAAGCTTCATCTTAACTTCTACGACACTGTCAACAACCAGCTGCTGTAACCATGACTACTAAATCAATATGAAAAACCTCTAAACTCTGTGTATATAATCTGTCCAATAACGTACCATACTCGTACGTTACAGTAATATCAACACCGAGTGCAAGCCATAGCAGCTTGCCAGTACCACACAAAAGGAGGCGACAGTATGCAGCATGAGATGACAATCGACAAAAAACAAAGACAGAAAAGAGCACCACACTCAGAAACCGAAGAGCAACTATGAAGAGAAAAAGTGGCAAAAGGAGCACCAAAAAGCCCCATACTGTTGCTCGGAAGAAATATGCAGGTGAGACACCATGAAGGAGCCACCTGCCACTGCAGAGATGCCGATAAAGACTAGTCAAACTTTCAAGATGCAAAGTGCCAAGGAGAAGGCCGAACCAGCAAGGAAGTCACCAAGCTGATCTTTCAACAGATGTGGAGCCATGGAGAAACATCTGGGTTCAGACACCGAGCAAGCAGTGCCTGAAAACAAGGCCGAGCCAGCCATAAGAGAGCTGGAATGATCACCCTGCCCTGGTAGAACCTCCAACCTAGCCAGGTCCTGGAGCAACAGCCGGACTGGGGCAAAAAAGAGATTCCCTGGTCCGAATATATTTGGGTTTCTCATCTGGCAGAAATCGTGTTACCCCGAATCCCCATTTGGGTTTAAATGACTAAAAAAAGGCCAAAATGTTGAATAAGGAATCTTGTGGATGACTAGAAGATTTGGGTTACCAGACTATGAATTACTGAGCTCTTGCTGTATTATTGCAAGGTATATGGGAGAAAATTCTGAAAGAATAAAAGAATGGTCAAGAAAAAGACCTTAGAGAGCCTTTATTCCAGATTCACATGCAGTATAGTAAAAAGAACACTAAATATAAACAAGCAAACTTAAATATACTCTGAAAATATCTGTGAATAATATCTTACATGTTCAACAAGATATCTAATCTGTGCTGGAGTTCCACCAGATGTAGCATTAGTTATGGCCCAGGCAGCTTCTTTCCTCGTTTTAAATTCTGCTTTGCCCAAGATCTCGATGAGCACAGGGAAGATGTTGGCATCTATGACTGCTTGGATCTGTTAGAATTAAAAAAATAATTATTTCCATGGTTACTTGCCCATATTATCTTAAATATCAATGTCTGGTATCCACCAAAACGTATTGTATACAACACAGTGGTAATTGGTAATATATTATCACAAATTGCATGTAGGAATTATGTTGTGTGATATATGGGTTATGAATTTGTTTTCATGCAAAACAATAAGGTAACTAAAACACCAGCTTTGAATGTAAGGAATATTAATTTCTGGGTGAGATCCAGTGGCTTTGTGAAGCTCTATGCTGAGATGGTTACCATCTACTGGGACACATCAGCCATAGAGTTTTACAGGCCTACCAGGGACTAGAGCCAGTTACCCGGCCCCGCTCACAAAGGTGTAGTGAGCTGTGTTATATATTGTTGCCTCTTCACCAGAGAAGGCAACCAGAAAGTCAGCGAATCAAAACAAACTACTGCTGAATTCAAAGAGACCAAAGCCTCAAAACTGGCTGAAAGAACCTCCACAACTATGTAAACAATTGAATTCTCTCAAAAATAGTGCCAGCTCATTCATCCTATCTTCCCCACAGTTTGAGGGGAAGGGGAAGTAGCCCAGTGCTTGCCGGCACTTGACCTCCCAGTTCTAGGGCAGATGTAGACATCCACCCGAGGACCTGGAAGGAATGGAGGGGATCAAGAAGCCACCAGGAGCACACCCAGAAATTGGCATTTCATTACATTCAATGCTGGTTTTCTGGGGGTAAGCCCTTTGTGGCAACCTGAATCTAAATATCCAGAGAGAAGGAAGAAAACATGGGAACTTACCAGAGAGGGAGCACTACAGAAATGAGCATGAAGATGGGATTTCAAGCTGAGAGACATGACCTCCAAAACCCTTGCATCGGACTATAAGCCCTGGACATGTTCACAAACACAGCTAAAAGAGAGGCACACTACTGAACATTGTGGGCACGAGGGTAGACCACAGGCTGGCAAGACTTAATTACAAAGCGGACAACCTGGGAAATACGAGCCTTGGAACAGAAGACCAAGGAATCAAGATCAACCCACAAGGGTTGAGCCTGTGGGACCCTGGATCCACCGTAGGGCATGCCAGAAGACAGCAACTATACTGTGTACTGACAAAGAAGAGGAGAACAACAACCCCAGCAGGCCTGGTGAGCACTGGTCACAGAACTGCAACCCAGAGCCAAAGCATCCCAGAAAACATTGAGTGAGAACCCAAATCTTGAGGTTATCTTGAGGTTTCTCAAGATGATTTCGGGGCTTTAGTGTCCCCGCGGCCCGGTCCTTCACCAGGCCTCCATCCCCAGGAAGCAGCCCGTGACAGCTGACTAACACCCAGGTACCTATTTTACTGCTAGGTAACAGGGGCATAGGGTGAAAGAAACTCTGCCCATTGTTTCTCGCCGGCGCCCGGGATCAAACCCGGGACCACAAGATCACAAGTCCAGTGTGCTGTCCGCTCGGCCGACCGGCTCCCGACAAATGTGGTAAGGTGGTCACTCCATGACAAAAAATAGCCTATCTCTGAACCTCAGACATATAGGGACTTGCCAACATGGGTTCTGGAGATCTGAGGAAGTCATCCAAACGGCCATCTTGTACTGGAGGCAGACAGAGTGCTCATCCAGAATGAGGGGCAAGGAATGACCCAGAGATCCAGCAAGTTCTGTGACTAGTCACTTCGAAGAGGAAGAGAGGAGGGGGGCCCTGCCCGGAAAGGCCCAAACTCCCAGAAGGGGTAGGGGCAGACCAAATCCACAGCATGCCATAGGAAATGATCTGAAAGGCCCAGGAGTTGGAAAGCCGGTTGAGCTGCTCTTCCAAATACCCTCCAAAGGGGTGAAAGGGCTGGTGTGAGCTACGAGCAGTTGATACCTCTCGAGCAAAGCGAGCATGGCACCGACTTGACAGAGAAGGACCAGCTGAGGAAAGTGCTTACAACCCTGCATTACAACCCTACACATATGGCCTACCTTGTCCCACAGCAGGCGAAGCCCCAGCTCAACCCAATTGTCTCAAGGAACGAGAACCGCAAAGCAAAGAGGGTTCGATGCAGGCCGCAGCCACTAATGAGAGGAACTGCGCCGCCGCAGCCACTAATGAGAGGAACTGCGCCACCACATCCACAGGAAAGAGGAGAACGGAGAGGCAGACAGGATAGCCAAGGCCCATGCTAAATCCAAGGATTGCGCCAATACAGTCTGTCAATGTGCAAGTTGGGTGGTGAAGAATGAGGCCACTGCATCCCAAAGCACAGGAGTGTAACTGATGCAACCACAACAGAAACCAAGACCCCTGCAAGCAGACTCCTAACAAGTGCTTCAACATCCTCTTGGAGCCAATCAGAAAGAAGCTTCAAGAGACCCAGGAAATGCACTATGGAACCAAACTGCAGATGCGCCCGAGGGTCATCCGTCACAAACGTCGCTGACAACAAGGGAACATGGGCATGGAGCTGCACAAGACCCCACATCCTGAGAATGAGTGGGAGCAAACAGGTAGTCATTGAGGGGTGCAAAAGCAGAGCCATAGAAACACCTATAACATAGTCCACACCTCACGCCAATGTGCATACGGGTCCGACAAAAGCCATACCAAACATCAAATGAGAATAAGGGATTCTCTGCCAGCCAGGAAGAAGACCCAAACTCAAAGAGACAGGATCCATTAATGAGGCACAAGCCAGAAAATGCAGGAGGTACGTAAACAGTGCCCCACAAGTTACTGGTGAAGGACAATGGAGCTCTAAGGAGTGAGCTTTGCACTCTAAAAGGCCTCATAATGGTCATGAGAGAGATTATGGTAAGAGCTGACAAAGATGCAGGCAATGAGTCACAATAACGTGGCTGAAGTATGTTGAGCCAGACCACACACTAGAAGTTGAAGGGACGACGACGTTTTGGTCCGTCCTGGACCATTCTCAAGTCGATTGTGATGAGGAGGTAGAGACAGGCAATAAATAGGCAAGAGAGAGCTGAGGAGGAAAGTAAGGTGTAGGGATAGTAGTAATAATGAGAACTGCAGAGGGCCTATTGGCCCATACGAGGCAGCTCCTATTATAACCACCGAAGGAGATAGTAATAGGAATAAGAAGAGGATAGCAAGGGAGCTGTAGGAGAAGACAATGAACAGAAATAGGGGAAAGAGAGAAAGGAAAGGAAAGGAAAGAGAAAGAAAGATAAATGGAAGGGGTAAGCTTATGTTAAGTCACATTTGTTAGAAAGATTAGAGCATTTGAGTATATACTGTGAAAGGGAAGAGTCCACAGCAACAAAGCCAGGACTCAAGTTCATGTTGGGTACATTGTGTAATAAGAGCCGATTCTACAAGACGGCGTCTGTGTAGAGTAGAGGCAGAAAAGATTATTTTGGAGGAAGACCAATCAATGGGATGATTAGAATCCCTCACATGGCAGAAGAGAGCATTGTTAGTGTCTGCAGACTTAACACTTCTCTTGTGTTCTTTAAGTCTGTCATTCAGTGTACGGCCAGTTTCGCCAAAGTATTGGAGAGGACAAGATGAACAGGAAATAGAGTAGACACCAGCAGCATTAGAAGCAGGAGGAGCAGTGTGAACTCGATTGCTACGAAGTGTGTTAGCTTGTCGAAAGGCGAGTTTAATGTCAAGAGGACGAAAGGTATTGGTAAAAGTTTTGAGTTCAGATATGAAGGGAAGGCATAGTACAGTGCTACTAGTGTTGGAAGCAGGTTTAGGATGAAAGAAATTTCGTTTAGCTTGAGAGTAGGCACAGTTGATGAAATGCAAAGGATAACCAAGGCGAGAGAATGATTTGTAGATAAAGGCAATTTCAGAATCAAGAAACTAGAGGGTCGCTGATGCGTAGAGCGCGGAGGAAGAGAGAGACGAGGACACTTTTCTTAACAGGAGGAGGATGGTAGGAAAAGAAGTGAATGTACATGCCACTATGCGTGGGTTTACGATAGACAGAGAAAGAGAACCCAGACACAGAGCTGTGAACATGAACATCAAGAAAAGGAAGGAGGAAATTAGATTCCCACTCAACTTTGAAATGGATAGAAGGAGCCAGACTGTTAAGAGAGGCAAGGAAAGGCTGGAAAAGATTAAGGTCATGAGGCCATAAAGCAAAAATGTCATCAACATAGTGAAGCCAGAGAGAGGGACGAGTATCAATAGAAGGAAAAAGAACAGTTTCGAAGTATTCCATGTAGAAATTAGCAAGAACAGGAGAGAGGGGAACCCATAGCGACACCAAAAGTTTGAGTGTAATATTTACCATTGAAAGAGAAAGAGTTAAGAGTCAACACAGAGTCTAATGAGATCGAGGAAAACGTCAGTGGGAAGCGGGAGAGGAAGGAGGCCCTCTGACGCCTTCTGTCTAAGGAAAGAGTAGTGAACAGAGAGTCGACATCAAGACTAAGCATCTTACAAAAGGGCTGCAGGCGCAGTCTTTCTATGAAGTCCTGAGAGTGACGAAGGTGGGCAGGGGAAAAAGTGCCAAGGTAAGGTGTCAGGGTTTTAGCGAGCCAGGAGGCAAGAGGATAGCTGACAGAGCCCCGTGAAGAAATGATAGGACGAAGAGGAACACCAGGTTTATGAGTCTTAGGAAGACCATAGAAATAAGGAAGAGAAGGGCAGATGACACGGAAACGTTTAATGAGATCAAAGTCAGGAGGGCAAAGACTAGAGAGCTGTCTTAGTTTGCAGTTAAAGGAAGTTTTGAGGCGATCCAAAAGGGTTAGAAAACAAAAAACAAGGGTTAGAAACATTTTCAAACAAAGATAAATCCCGATTGTTGGTACTGGGGGACTTTAACTTTACGGCAATAGACTGGGAGGCCTACGAGGCAAGAACAGAGGACATTTGGACAGGAAGATTTGTAAACCTCATCTTGGAGACATTCATGTATCAACAAGTCAAGCAGGCCACAAGAATGAGGGAAGGGGATGTTCCGTCAGTACTGGATCTAGTATTCACCAGGAAAGAAGAAGAAAAGGTATTTGACATCCAGTACCTTTCCTCCCTTGGGAAAGAGTGATCACGTCCTCTTGGACATTAAATATGCTATGCGATATAATCTAGTAGAGAATGGGGACAGTGAAACAGTTGTTAACCCTTTAACTGCGCAACGCGCCTGCAGGCCCACGTGAGGGGTGCGCTAAGTGCCTCCAGGTATTTGTATTTTTAGCATTCCATTCAAAACTCCCGCAGCTACATAGGGGTTCACATCAGCTTCCTCAGGGCTCTTGTAAACAGACGCCATCTTTAAAAAAAATCATGGTCCACATTCCCGGGTGTGAGAGCCTCAGTAGTGAGTGAGCAACCAAGGCTGGCGCTCGCAGCATGAAGCGCACAGGACTGCTGTTCAGTGTGTGACCACAGCATCAGCCTAATAATGTCAAAATATATACAGTACAACCTCGATTCAACGTACCCCGATTCAATGAATCTCCGGCTAGTTCGCACACTTTTCAGGCCGGATTTACTCACCCGGTTCGACGAACAATGGTTCGCCGAAGCGGGGGATGTTCGGATTTGCATACGACGTCAAGACAGAGTTCACAGACTGGTGGAAAACTTTCACATTCTATCACAGATTACAATTAATAATTCCTTCATAAGACAAGTTGGATCACACAAGTGGACCACACAACAAGTGAATCATATAAACCAAACACCAGCCAGAATGGTCCACAAGAAGTGACGCATATTAACCAAACACCAGCCAGAGTCGTCCACACAAGTGAATGACTGAGTTTCAATGATTTTCGTTCACCGATTTGTGGCACACGTATCTTTGTAAATTAATTTACAGGCTGAAGCGTGAATAGCTAGCTAATATGTTGAAATCTTCTTATATACATTTTCTGTGATGAAACAAGTGAGGGTGGACAGATAATGGAATACTGTACAGTAAACCTCACTTTACAGTGAGGTTTCACTCACTTTCGTCTGTATTGTCATAGTTCAGTGACCCATGGGTTTGAACGTTTCACATGAATAAATCATTTCTAAAACTGGTGTTTTAATAACTCTTTATTATCCTAATTAAACTAAACTAAATAAAACCAAAAATATACAGTAATAAGATAGATAGTCTCCTATTTGAGAAATTGTTCATGTTATTGGCAGCACAACTCCAGCACGAGTGGACGGGTCTAATTCCTGTCCATACAACACCATTCTTGTTGTGTTCGATTTCGTCGCCACAGTTCAGCGATCTACTGCCTCTTAATAATAAAATTAATAAATCAGTTCCAAAGTATTTTTTATAGCTCTTATTACCGTAATAATGTTGCTAAACTAAATATGTAACCCAAAAATATATAATTTGATGTAAATTGAATATTTGAGAGAAATATATGTTACTGGAAATCGAACACAACACCAGGCGGTGTTTTGTTCAATTTCGTCGCCACAGTTCAGCGATCTACGGCTTCGAAATAATAAAATTAATAAACCAGTTCCAAAATAAGTATTTTTTATAGCTCTTATTATCAGTAATAATGTTGCTAAACTAAATATATAACCCAAAAATATATAATTTGATGTAAATCGAATATTTAAGAGAAATTTATGTTACTGGATCTGGCTTAAACACCAGCCTACTGAAGGGTGTACATATAGACTTAGTCTACGTTCATACAGTATGCACCCAGTGCCCTTAGCTTTGTCTGCGATTGACGTACAGTATTTATCCACCGGTGGAAGAATAATTGTGGAATTGACCATTTTTTTTACTACAGTTCTTTGGATATAAAACAAAATGTCTCAGGGGCTTACTTATAGTGCCTTATTAATGCCAAAAATGAAGCAATATTTTGCAAGAACTAGTAGCAGAAAATCAACCAGCACGAGAACAGCCGTACCCAAGCACGAGAACAGCCGTACCCAGCACGAGAACAGCCGTACCCAGCACGAGAACAGCCGTACCCTGCACGAGAACAGCCGTACCCAGCACGAGAACAGCCGTACCCAGCACGAGAATAGCCGTACCCAGCACGAGAACAGCCGTACCCAGCACGAGAACAGCCGTACCCAGCAGGAGAACAGCCGTATCCCCCAAGAGAACAGCCGTACCCAGCAAGAGAACAGCCGTACCAAGCACGAGAACAGCCGTACCAAGCACGAGAACAGCCGTACCCAGCACGAGCACAGTTGTACCCAGCACTGGTACAACAGCCGTACCCAGCACAAGCACAGTTGTACCCAGCACTGGTACAACAAGCAGCCAGCACCAGCTCAGAAGCAGCTAAACCCACAGCAGCAGCGAGCACCAGCAAAGCTGATGCAAACATCTAAAAACATAGTGTGCGACGTTAACAGTTAGAACAAGTGTTAAATTTAAGTGTGTACACAGTGTTAAAATTAAAGTTGCAGTAATTTTAGTGTACAATAGTTTTCATAAACTGTATTGTAGTACTCAACATACAGCAGAACTACTTTTAATCAACACAGTGCTAACGGCATAATGCACTGTAGTACGTATTTAATGTAGAGCATTCACAACTTCACGAAACTTCCAGATGGACATAACTTCAACAATAAGGTAAATTTATGAATTACAGTAATTTTTAGTAGAGAAGTAATATATAGGTACAGTATGTAATATGATAATTCATTTTTATTGTGTACAAGAAAAAAAAAAGACACTGACACAAACGCCTCCTGAAGGTCACCTCTTGCAACGAATCCAACGCTCCAACGAACTGGGGTTGGTCCCATATAGTTCGTTGAATCGAGGTTGTACTGTATATATAACCTGAATTATTTAGCCATGATAGTATTATAGAAGAGCCCGAGTGTGATAATGACTGGGTACAATGTTCAAATATCAGTAATTCAATGCTGTTCACGATGTTCACAGCGCTAGACACAGCACCACAACATAATTTCGTCCATCTAGGAATCTTCAAACGACTTCTTAGGTTCCTTTTCAAAACAAACGTGTGGTCAATTATTCATTTACAGGAATTAGTGACCAGGATTGTGGTTATAATTAGTGTTGTGCGTAGTATTGTGGAAGGAGGATTTTTGGTGAGGGAGGGAGGAACAGAGAATTGAGGTAGCCTCACTGTGTGTGGCAACCACTCTTTGTTTTGCTCACCATACTAGCTTCGTGGTTCGCTATGGAGAACACACATGTACATGGGGTATATACAGTGTGTGTGTACAATGTAATAACAGTAACAGGAGTATGTTGAGTGGAGCTATTTTGGTGAGGGAGGTGACGTTGTAATCATAGCGTCATCTGCTGACTGCTGTGTGATTTCTCATGCAGTGTATACAGTAGTGGCCACTGTACTGTTTGGACACGATACCGGCTTACTTGCATAGTTCTGGTAAATAAAACATGTAGATAGGTATTTATAACATGTGTAAATAGTGTAATAAAAACAATAACAGTATGGTGGGAGGAGCAATGTTGGCGAGTAAGATGTTGGAGTGAGGGAGGGCTGTCTGGGTGTGGTTGCTCACACTCGCGATGTTCTGAATATGTTGATGGTAAATGTATATAGTGTGTGACAGTGTATAGTGTGTACATATGCTGTAAATATACATAAATGAACATGAAACATTGGTGTGAATAACTGTATGATGGGAGGAGCAATGTTGGGGAATACCATGCTGAAGGAGTGAGGGAGGGCAAGCTGGGTGTGACAGCTCACACAAGTGTCATGCACGTAACAGTGTCCTCGGAGAGTACGGATGTTTTACTGCCATAATATAGTGTACGTGTTCATTATACATAGGATTAGCACAAAAAAACAAATAAAATGTATTTGGAACTGTGCGCAAAAAATGAACAAAAATATATTCGCGGCAACTCGCGTGCCCCACCCCGGGCGCCCTACTGGCCCCGGATGCGTACGTCACGAGCGAACGGGGAATGATGATGTCACGTGCCAACTTACGGATCACATAGCAGCCAAAGTAAGTTTTTTTTCAAAGTTTTTTTTTTTTAACATACCTATACTGAGGGAAGGGTTTTTGACACTTCACTGGGGAGGGGGGGGGGGTTGTCATATTTGGAGGAGGCGCAGTTAAAGGGTTAAACTCGATTTTAAGAGAGGACGCTATGGGGAACTTAGAATTTTTTTTCTTGGGTATAATTGGACAGACTTGTTGTTAGGCAAGGAAGTAAATGAGATGTATGCCAAATTTTGCACAATATATGATGAAGGCACACAAACATTCATACCAAAACAGACATGCAGACCTGGGAAACAGGGTTGGTTCAACAAAAATTGCGAGAGGGCCTAGAGATCAAAAGACATAAGCATGGAATCATTATAGAAAGAGGCCAAACCCCCCATACCAGTGATACAAAGATGTAAGAAACAACCACACGTCAGTAAGGAACTTTGAGAACGGTATAGCAGACAAATGTAAATCAGATCCAGGCCTTTTCTATAAATTCCTTAAAAGTAAGCTGCAGGTAAAAGATAATATTCAGAGGTTGAAAATCAAAAGGAAATGAGTGAAACATTAAACGAAAAGTTCCAAAGTGTGTTTGTACAAAATGAAATTTTCAGAGAACCAGACACAGTAAGAATTCCAGAGAACAACATAGAGCGTATAGAGGTGTCTAGAGACGAAGTGGAAAATATGCTAAAGGAGCTCAGTAAGAACAAAGCAGTTTGCCCAGATGGAGTTTCATCATGGGTTCTGAGAGAATGTGCATCTGAGCTCAGTAATTCCACTTCAACTGACTTTTCAGGCCTCCCTGTGTACAGGAGTCGTAGCAGACGTGTGGAAACAGGCTAACATAGTTCCAATCTACAAAAGTGGCAACAGGGAAGACCCCCTCAATTATAGACCAGTATCATTGACAAGAGTAATAGTGAAAGTATTGGAAAACTAATCAAAACTAAATGGGTAGAACACCTGGAGAGAAATTATATAATATCAGACAGACAGTATGGTTTTCGATCTGGAAGATCCTGTGTATCGAATTTACTCAGTTTCTATGATCAAGCCACAGAGATTTTACAGGAAAGAGATGGGTTGACTGCATGTATTTGGACCTAAAAAAGGCTTTCGACAGAGTTCCACATGAGGTTGTTCTGGAAACTGGAAAATATTGGAGGGGTGACAGGTAAGCTTCTAACATGGATGAAAAATTTTCATGACTGATAGAAAAATGAGGGCAGTAATCAGAGGCAATGTATCGGACTGGAGAAATGTACACAAGTGGAGTACTACAGGGTTCAGTTCTTACACCAGTGATGTTTATTGTCTACATAAATGATCTACCAGTTGGTATACAGAATTATATGAACATGTTTGCTGATGATGCTAAGGTAATCGGAAGGATAAGAAACTTAGATGATTGTCATGCCCTTCAAGAAGACCTGGACAAAATAAGTATATGGAGCACCACTTGGCAAATGGAATTTAATGAGAATAAATGCCAAGTTATGGAATGTGGAATAGGAGAACATAGATCCCCCACACAACCTATATATTATGTGAGAAATCTTTAAAGAATTCTGATAAAGAAAGATCTAGGGGTGGTTCTAGATAGAAAACTATCACCTGAGGACCACATAAAGAACGTTGTGCGAGGAGCCTATGCCACGCTTTCTAACTTCAGAATTGCTTTTAAATACATGGATGGCGATATACTAAAGAAATTGTTCACGACTTTTGTTAGGCCAAAGCTAGAATATGCAGCGGTTGTGTGGTGCCCATATTTTAAGAAGCACATCAACAAACTGGAAAAGATGCAAAGACATGCTGCTAAGTGGCTCCCAGAACTGAAGGGCAAGATCTACGAGGAGAGGTTAAGAGGCATTAAATATGCCAAAACTAGAAGACAGAAGAAAAAGAGGTGATATCATCACTACATACAAAATAGGAATTGATAAAATCAATAGGGAAATTTTCCTAAGACCTAGAACTTCAAGAACAAGAGGTCATAGATTTAAATTACCTAAACACAGATGCCGAAGAAAAATAAAAAAACCAGCGTTGAATGTAATGAAACGCCATTTTCTGGGTGAGCCCCTACGGCTCCCTGGAGCTTATCGGGCTAATGTGTGTTATGTTAGACCGGGACATTAGCTAAGGAGTTCAGACCTACCAGGGACCAGCGCCAGAACCTGGCCCCTTCAGAGAGGTTTCAGGGAGCAATGGCCCTGGAAAACCCCATATGGTTGGGGGTTTTCCTTATCTGCCATCGACCGGGGTTAGGCACCCAGAAAGGTAGGCGTAACAAAACAAACCCCACATGGTAAGACACTACAACAAAAACCGAACAGAGAGGTAGAAAACTCCCTACAATCCCAAGGAAACAAGCAAACAAGCAAACATCACACTTTACTGCCGCGCCGATCGTCCGCGCAGCCCTCCCCACCCCGGGAGGGGGAGGGGGGAGCCCCGGACCTACCGCGCCGGCTGCCAAGCTCCAGTTCGGAAGCTAAGCCTCAACCAACGCGAAAAAAACGCCGACCGGTGGGAGGGAGGGTTGCCAGGGAGCCTCCGGGGCTCACCCAGAAAATGGCGTTTCATTACATTCAACGCTGGTTTTCTGTGGGGAGCCCCTACGGCTCCCTGGAGCTTCATACCCAAAGAGAAGGAAAAGAAAGGGCTAACCCGGGAGGCGGCCGCCACAAACTCTGCAACGCAAAGCCAAGACAACCGGTCGCAAACCTGCGACCCAAGGCAACAAGAACGCCCAAGAACAGACATACACATGGATGGGCGGCCAAAAACCTGTGCGACCCACAATTCCCTGCGCCCGAAATGAGCCCGAGACGTCACCAACACAGCAGCACTTGCTGCAAACGTCTGAACAGCACGGGCGCAAAGACAGACCGCAGTAAGAAGGAAAACACTGCGGACGACCCGGGAGAACACAGGACGCACCCCCCGGCCAAACCAAACAAGTACTAATACCCCAAGAACCCCTCCGGAAAGCAGCCGTCTCGACCGTCGCCAGGACAGAGAAAGGCTGCACACCCATAAAGCTACCACCAGTACCAAAGAGGAGGAAACTAAAACCGAAGGGGCTACCACAAACTGAGGGGAAGAGAAGAAGGCACGCTGAACAAGGACCAGGATGGCTCAGGCGACTCATGAGCAGGCCGGGGGGGAAACAAAACGCGAGAAGACGTAAGAAACGTCATACAGTCTCCAAGACGAAGCTCGCAGGTGGGACACCGTCAACAAAACCACCTGAACACCATAGAGATGGCGATACCTGCGTCAAAATACCAGACGCGAAGAGCCAAAGAGAAGGCCGAACCAGTCACGGACAGGACCGATTCGGCCTGCTGAAAGAGGCGAAGCCTCAGGAAAAACGCCCCGGGTACGGACACCTATCAAGCAGCGTCTGAAAAGAAGGCCGGGCCGGCCACAGTGGAACCATAAGGACTGTTCTCGTGGGAATGGGCTGCAACTGAGCCAGAACCCGAAGCAACAGCTGGACCGGGAGAAGAGGTACCGGTACCCCCCACCTCGACCAGGCCTGCCGAAAACCTCCACCGTGAAGTCCTCGCAGGTGGGAAGGGCGCCACAAAACGGGCGACGCCTAGACCACGCCGACCCGAAGACGTCCATGGCCAGGAGTCCATAAGCCCAACAGAGCCAACAAAACGAATCGGCGACGACTGGCCAACCCACGAAGAGGAATGAACCGAGACAGCTGTCCACCAGGACGCAGGACACACCCCGGACACGAACCACACGGTTAACCAAACCCCCTGTGGTTCCGGCAAGAACCACCAGAGAACAGTCCAAACAGAGCCGAATGGGAGAGTACCTAGTGACCCAAACCCTCCGAAGCGCAAACCAGACAGCCATGAACACCTGAACCGGGCTGTGAGCCCGATGGACAGACAGACTCCATCAACCTCGGCCGACCTGGTGAGCACTGGTCACAAAGCCCCAGCCGAGAGACGACCCGTCCGTGAACACATCGAGCGAAGGCTCGGGGAGCCGCCAAGGCACGGAACCCCGAAAACCCCAAAGAGGAAGCTGGTGACGCAGCACCAACACCAGATCCCCAGAGGAACCCAAGGAATGCAAGAGGCGGAAGTGGAGTCTCCGTAGGAACCAACCGACGCCGGAGCCAAACCCGACTCCGCGGGCAGATAAGCACGCCGAAGTGCAAACTCCCGCACAACCGCCCAAGCAACCGCTGAGCAACCCGGGACCCCCTCCTGAACAGCCAAAGGCGGGACCACAGCCACAGCAACACTTCTGGAGGGAAGACAATGAGGGGCCCAAGAGCCTGAAACAAGGCCCAGGTCCGAACCCGGGACGGAAACAGAAGGTAAAACCTCCAGATCACCAGGAAACCAAACCCAGCGATCTGGAAAGAACCATCCCCTGGCGAGCAGACAAGCGGACTGACTGGGAGCCCACTCCAGCCAGTCGTCGAGGTAGGCCAGACACCGAATCTCAGATGCAGACAGGGCACTAAGATCCGGTAAAGATGCAAAGAGTATACAAAGTGCCCTTCACAAAATAGGGAATGCAATAAAAACAGCAAACCTGAAGCCCCACCATCAAAGCATTGTATGACAACCATATGAAGACATTATGACATATGACAATCATTATATGACAATATGACAAGTATAATCAAGGCATTATATGACAAAGAGTGCCGGGAAGAGGGGACACCACGAGAGTAGCTCACATCCTGTAACTACACTGAGGTAAGTACACATAGGGAATTACCAACCGTGCTAGCCCCAGAAAAACTGGAGAGGAACGTGCCAAGAAGTGACCCGGAGGTCCAGGTCCACCATCCATGCACCCGGCCCTAACAGAATCCGAACAGGAGACAACAGTCCTCCGAGCAGGGCAGAGGATCCAGGGCGCAGACGGAAGTAGTCCAGAAGAACTGCAGACTGGAAAAACTCATGACTGCAAAGAGCAGACGGGAAAACCCAGAAGGATGGGGCGGATCGACCACGCCCCACGCACCCACGAAGAGGAAATGACGAAGCGCAGGGAAGAAGCCCACCCCGCCAGCTCTGAACCCCCCCCAAGGGGGAGAAGCCGTCCTCCGACGCCAGCAGAGGCCGGAAGACAACCCAAAGCGCCCACCAACAGCGGGACCAAGCGAGAGGCAACAGAGCAAGCTGCTCCCCCAGCGCCCAGTCAACAGAGAAGGGAACAGAACCCCTTCAGAAAGAAAAAGTACACTACCGAAGTCATGAGGAGAGACTACGGGAATGAAACCACACTTCGCTGGAAGAGGAAGTGAGGGGAGACCTGATCACCACATACAAGATACCCAAGGAAATCGACAGGGTTGAGAAGGACAGGCTATGTAACACAAGGGGCACACGCACTAGGGGACACAGGTGGAAACTGAGTACCCAAAAGAGCCACAGATAGAATTAGTTTTTTTTTTTTTTTTTTTTTTTTTTTTTTTTTTTTTTTTTTTTTTTTTTTTTTTTTTTTGGCGAGTGTCAGAATGGGAACGGGAAAGCACTAAGAAGTAATGTGGCGACTCCTCACACAAGGAACGAGGCTGACCCCCATACAATGTCACATGTAGACATGACAGAGCCCAAGAGGCACAGGAACCGATACACCTGTTGACGGACGGTTGAGAGGCAGGACCAAGGAGCCAGAGCTCAACCCCCACAAGCACAACTAGGTGAGGACATATATTGTAAAAGCACAAGCCGCCGACTAGTGGCAAAGAGCACTACGCCGGCCAGGCAAAGAAGGCACAAAACTGCATCAAAAGGCCCACCTCGACAGCAAAACCACAAAGTCCCAGCACAACCACAACATGTGCCAAGACCCAAAAAGCTCAGTCTGCAAGCCAGGAAGACCCCGGAACCCCAAAAGGCAGAACCGGGTCACACGAGGAAACAAAGTCCCCTGAACCCACAAAAGGGGGCCCAAGAGGAAGAAACCTCCAGAACGAAACCAAGGAACCCAAAGGAACCCAGAATCGAACCAGGGGGAGCCCAAACCACCACATTTGCCGGCGGAGAACACCACTAAAAGGCAAAGCACAGACCCCAGCAGAACGCCCTGGGAAAACGGTCCCAACAGACCGAAAACCGAGGGGCAAGGTGTGGGAGCAAGCATACCAGCCAGGGGCACTGAGCCTAAACCCAGAGGCTCAGACCCAAAATCAACACCCAAACGTTCCCAGAGGAACAGGCAACGGCAAGAAAACACCAGAAAAACAAAGAAACGACAACAGGAGAACAAAAACCCTGCAAATTTTTTGAAAACTCACCAGAGACGCTCGCTCGCACACCCAGACGCATGTAAACAAACGGCAACGCCGCCCTGGTGGCCACGCCGGGAAACCGGCAGACGAAAATGGCCGCCAGCCGGGGCTGTGACTGACGCTTAATACACAAAAACACGCCAGCAAATGTGGGAAGCTAGCAGACTGGAAGGGCGAAAAACGACGCCCAACAGCAGAAAAACCCCTGAAGGGGCAAAACCGCCCCAGAACTGCTAGTAGGCATCCCCCACAGCCCCGGGAACCAACAACAGAGGCCCCGGGGCAGAGCCGTCCTCCAAGCCCTCCGCCCTGAAAGAAAAGCAAGAGCCCATGGGGAAGGCAACAAGAAAGGGCCGCTGGTAAGACCCAGAAGCCTTGGCAGGAGGCACAGGCTCAAACCTCCGTCCCCAACCCGAACGGGGCATCCCCCGAAAACCGCCCGAGTCTCTGCCGCAACTGAACCCCGCCCCGACCCAGAAACACGCAGACGGTCCGGAGCCGGGAACATGGAGAGAAAGGGGCGAGCAGCACCTAACCAACGGGGCGGCCACGGGGCATTCGAGTGGGAAACCAACCTAGCATGTTGCAGCAACCTAACCTAGCTTGCAACACGGATGCCGCCTGTACTCCGAACAGTAATAACATCAGGAGAGTACTGGAGAACAAGCAGAGAATCACTCGCAAGACTCCGGGTCAAGGTGTCAGTGACCCAACAGGCAGCATGACGGAGGTAAAAATGGCGACTGTCACCCGGAGACAAGGGAACAGCAACCAACGATCCCGTACAAGACGGGTTGGAACCCGGAAGACACATTCAATGGTCCCCCGAGCCCAGACAGGGGTTTCCAGGGCCCGTAGGGTAACAACTACGGGAAGCCCGGGCAAGGTGTTGCTAACCGGTTAAGAAACCCAAACATAACAAGAGGGTAGATTATAGCACTGAAAACCCCCGAGACGTGTACAAGCACGGGGGCCTAGCAGAGGGCCGCCAAACACTACCAGTGGAACTATAACCACCTTAGGCAGACCCCCACCAGGCAAGAAAAAGAAAAACAAAAGAAAAACCCCGCAAAAGTACACCGTCTCCAGAGGCAACAGAAACCGGCCGCCGCTTAGGTGGCAGGCTGCGCAACACCTTGACGCCCTAACCAGCACAATACCAATCCCTACCCAGGGCCAAACAAGGGCCCCAAGCCCCAGCTGGCCCCAAGGGCGAGGCAAATGCCGAGCAGCAAGAACCTCTACGGGAATGGTTCCCGAACGCCCCAGGGAAGATAACCCTGTAACGCAAGGGCAGTACTCACAGGGCGCTTAGGGAAGTCAGCCCCTAAGCACATGCAGCCCCGGCACTGATGAAGTACTCCTGGCCACCGCACACCACAACACACGGCAGTGAACGCCACACAAGGCAAACACCGCCTAGGAAACTGAGGCCAGAGAAGCGTCAATCCCGGTTGACATTAGCGAACGAACTGGAGCTTGGCAGCCGGCGCGGTAGGTCCGGGGCTCCCCCCTCCCCCTCCCGGGGTGGGGAGGGCTGCGCGGACGATCGGCGCGGCAGTAAAGTGTGATGTTTGCTTGTTTGCTTGTTTCCTTGGGATTGTAGGGAGTTTTCTACCTCTCTGTTCGGTTTTTGTTGTAGTGTCTTACCATGTGGGGTTTGTTTTGTTACGCCTACCTTTCTGGGTGCCTAACCCCGGTCGATGGCAGATAAGGAAAACCCCCAACCATATGGGGTTTTCCAGGGCCATTGCTCCCTGAAACCTCTCTGAAGGGGCCAGGTTCTGGCGCTGGTCCCTGGTAGGTCTGAACTCCTTAGCTAATGTCCCGGTCTAACATAACACACATTAGCCCGATAAGCTCCAGGGAGCCGTAGGGGCTCCCCACAGAAAATTCACTTTCGCAAACAAAGTGGTAGACGGTTGGAACAAGTTAGATGAGAAGGTAGTGGAAGCCAAGACTGTCAGTAGTTTCAAAGCGTTATATGACAGAGTGCTGGGAAAACGGGACACCACGAGCGTAGCTCTCATTTCTTGTAACTACACTTAGGTGATTATACACACACACACACACACACACACACACACACACACACACACACACACACACACACACACACAGGGGCCTGTGGCTGAGTGGACAGCACTTGGGACCTGTAATCCTAGGGACTGGGAATCAATCCCCAGCTACGGCGTAAACAAATTGCCAGTTTCTTTCACTCTGATGCCCCTGTTACCTAGCAGTAAATAGGAAGTTAGACAGCTGTTATGAAAACAGTTATCCTCAAAACATTCAAAACAACTGAAACACACCAATGTACCATCAACTATTTGCTCAACATGCCCAAATAAATTTCAGTATAGTCTTGCCAAACTTGAGGTGTTTCAGCTTTTACATTACACTTCTCTGCCTGAATGTTTTAAATATTTACAGTATTATTAATTTGTGTTTCACTTACTTTGTACAAGTATTTCAATATACAGCCATTGCCATTTATTTCTGGGGTACCATTTCTAACCATCATATTCTAAGAATATATTCCTGGTCTACCATTCAAATCTATCATTTACTGTACCCTGCTCTGAAACTCTTTGATATGATACTAATCTTATTCGTAAAACTAAACAAATTTTATTTTTTTTCATTCTCACTTTATCACATAGAGCAACAAAGAGCATATAATACCTGAGCACGGTTGCCTGCAGTAATATTCGAGATTGTCCAGCATGCTTCTTTCCGGATGGATTCTTTCGGCGATGACAACAAGTGTAAAAGACAGGGCAGTGCCGAGCAGTTGAGAATTACCTAAGAAAAAAATTACACACATCAGACACCACTTGGAATATAATTGATGAAATACATTATCACAAACAATTATAGCAGTATACAAATGTTTTGAACAACAATTCAACAAGATAAATTATCAGAAGAAAGTGCTTAGCCAGTATAACTATCCTCCTACTACGAATGAGTTGTTCCGAAAACGTGTTTGAATAACACTCTTTCTGAACACAATGATATTTCCCATAGCCACAATGATATAAATGATATATACACCTTCAACCCGGAGTCATGTGGGACTTGGTCTCTGCATGAGATTCAAGAGTCACACTGATTGGTAGAATGCCCTTTGTTTACCCTTGGGGCATGGTGCATACTTGGAACACACCTAGAAAGAGTTTCAGGAGTTCTTCTACTCCCCGAGGCCAACCTGGGGCCAGGTCCGACTTGTGATAACTTGGTCCAACAAGCTGTCCCTTGGAGCAGCCCGCCGGCCCACGTATCCATTACAGCCTGGTTGGTCCAGCACATCTTGCAAGAACTTGTCTAAGTGCCTCTTGAAATCAACAACCATTGTGACAGCAATATTTATAGTGTTTGCTGGGAGGGTACTGAACAGCCATGGACCCATGATGTTCAGTGTTATCTGACTGTGCCTATGGCACCTATATTCCTCACTTGGTTCTATTCTGAATTTTCTTCTGTACTTTTCCCTCCAGTATGTTGTTATTCTACTGTGCAAATTTGGGAACCTGGCCTTCCAGTTTCTTCCATGTATATATTATTTGATATCTTTCTTATCTCCTTTACTGAGTACATTTTGAGAGCTTTGCTGATGGTCCCAATAATTTAGATGTTTATCGTTTTTATGAGTGCTGTATAGGTTCTCTGTATTCCTTCTATTTCAGAGATGGTTTTCATTATCCATCCTATCATTTTTCCTGGCCGCCACTATATTTGCTCAGTTATGTTCACTACAGGTCATCAGACATAATTCCCAGATCTTTTACATGTTGCTTTCCTTCTACGAGTAAGTCATGATTGTGTCCTGTACCCTGTATTTTGGTTAAGTTCCTCATTTACACTATACCTCAGTACCTGGAACTTATCATCGTTAAACATCATGTTATTTTCAGCTGATCAATCAATGCTAGACACAAGGACATTGGTCTTCATCTGTAACTGCTATTATTTTGCAATGATAGTATTACAGAAGAACCTGACTGTGATAAAGACTGTGTACAATAAAATTAGACTGTAAACAATGTTCAGATATCTGTGAACACAATGCTGTTCAAGATGTTCGCAGTGCTAGCCACAGCACACTGCCGTTGTTTGGTCCATCCAAGAATCTTGAAACAACTTCTTTCGTTCCTTTACAAAATGAACTTGTGGAAAATTATTCATTTACTGGATTTTCAGCGAGTGGTGGATTTTGACTCCAAGGTCCTTTTCTTCATCAATCTAATGTAATGGCATTGACTTCATAGTTGTGGTGTGGGTTTTTATGTTCCACATGTAAGGTCTTGTATTTGTCGATATTAAAAAGCATTTGCCAATCTTCTGACCATTTGTGAAGTTCATGTAGATCTCTTTGTAAGGTTTCAATATCATTATCATTTTCCACTTTACCATAAATCTGTGTGTCATTTGCAAATTTGATGATGTGGTTTGTAATATTCTCATCTATGTCATTAATGTATATGACAAAAAGGGCTGGCCTCAAAATGGACCCTTGTGGCACCCAAACCCAGCGAGCATATACCCCACCCAGCGAGCAAAAGAAATATTGCCGGAACAACCGTGGACATCTTCAAGAGGAAACTAGATTGTTTCCTCCAAGGAGTGCCGGACCAACCGGGCTGTGGTGGATATGTGGGCCTGCGGGCCGCTCCAAGCAATAGCCTAGTGGACCAAATTCTCACAAGTCAAGCCTGGCCTCGGGCCAGGCTTGAGGAGTAGAACTCCCAGAACCCTCATCAACCAGGTAATTAACCAGGTAATCAACTAGGTACCCCACTTAGCACACTTCTCAATTCTGATTCATTCCCATTTAGCACGACCCTTTTTCTTTGTTTCAACCATTGTTTTATCCATTCTATATTATCCCATTTATTCCATGGGCCTGTAATCTCCTTGCCAGTCTTGTGGTACCTTATCAAAAGCTTTAGCAAAACCCTTGTACAGGGGTACCTTCGTTTACGAATTTAATCCGTTCCCAGAGACGACTCGTAACCAAAAATTCGTAACCCAAAATGAATTTTCCCATAAGAAATAGTGAGACTGTCCCCTGCTCGCCTTAAACGCTTTGATATCTGCATTACTGGTTCCAGATTTCCCTTTCACACATTTCACTGCCTCTGTTATGTGGCAGCCAGTCAGAACCGGTCAGTTAATCACAACATGTCAGTCAAGCATTCACAGTTGTGGTAGCAACCGGTTAGGCATTTACGGTCAGTCACGCATTCGCAGTCAGTCATGCATTCGCAGTCAGTTACGCGGTCACAGTCAGTCACGTGTTCACAGACAGTCACGTGTTCACAGACAGTCACGCGTTCACAGTCAGGCTTTCACAGTCGCAACCAGGCAGTTAGCAAACAATAAGTTTAATGTCAGGCACTCAGGAAGTCTGCCTCCCGATCCAACAGCTGGTAGCAAGAAAGCCCACTGTATTAATACTGTACACATGGCCGGTCGGCCGAGCAGACAGCACGCTGGACCTGTGATCCTGGGTTCGATCCCAGGCGCCAGCGAGAAACAATGGGCAGAATTTCTTTCACTCTATGCCCCTGTTACCTAGCAGTAAAATAGGTACCTGGGTGTTAGTCAGCTGTCACGGGCTGCTTCCTGGGGGTGGAGGCCTGGTCGAGGACCAGGCCGCAGGGACACTAAAAAAGCCCCGAAATCATCTCAAGATAGCCTAACCTCAAGAAGATGGCTGGGAGGGATACAGCTAGGGGGGGAGGGGGGTCCGGTGTGGGGGTGAGGAAATTGAGATCGTAGAGAGCGACTGGGGGTGACCAGCTCCTGCTCTAGTTCTAGTCGGACGCTGGTCCACTCACGGCACCGCTACCCACCCACCCACTCTGACCACCCGTCCTGCTACTCGTCTGCCCACCCGTCCTGCTACTCATCTGCCCACCCACTGTCCCCCCCCCATCCATCCATCCATCCATCCATCCAGTCCCTTCACCATCCATCCATCCATCCAGTCCCTTCACCATCCATCCATCCATCCATCCAGTCCCCTCACCATCCATCCATCCAGTCCCCTCATCATCCATCCATCCAGTCCCCTCATCATCCATCCATCCAGTCCCCTCATCATCCATCCATCCAGTCTCCCCCACCATCCACCCTGTTGTCCTCTCAAATACAATATTCTAGTGCGAGTGACACTAGTAAACTGAAGCCCAGTCGCCCATGCCACCAGAAACCATGTGCTTGGGTGATCCATGCGTGTATCAACAAACTCGTAACTCGAGGCAAAGCTCGTAAACCAATTCAAATTTCACAAATAAATTGGGTTTGCAATCCGAAAAATTCACAAAGAGGGGCATTCGTAAGCTGAGGTTCCACAGTATACTACATCCATCGGAAGACTTTTGTCTGAGTAGCTGGTTATGGTTTCCAAAAATGTGAGCAGATTTGTAAGGCAGGATGTATTTTCAACAAATTCATTTTGTGTCGATTTTACAAGATTGCCAATGAAACATGGTGAATGGTTCCCTCCCTGAGAATTTTCTACATCCCACCAATCCCACCACTGGACCCTCCCCACTACCCTCATCCCACCACTGGACCCTCCCCACTACCCTCATCCCACCACTGGACCCTCCCCACTACCCCATCCCACCACTGGACCCTCCCCACTGGACCCTCCCCACTGGACCCTCCCCCACTACCCCCATCCCACCACTGGACCCTCCCCACTACCCCCATCCCACCACTGGACCCTCCCCACTATCCCCATCCCACCACTGGACCCTCCCCACTATCCCCATCCCACCACTGGACCCTCCCCACTACCCCCATCCCACCACTGGACCCTCCCCACTACCCCCATCCCACCACTGGACCCTCCCCACTACCCCCATCCCACCACTGGACCCTCCCCACTACCCCCATCCCACCACTGGACCCTCCCCACTACCCCCATCCCACCACTGGACCCTCCCCACTACCCCCATCCCACCACTGGACCCTCCCCACTACCCCCATCCCACCACTGGACCCTCCCCACTACCCCCATCCCACCACTGGACCCTCCCCACTACCCCCATCCCACCACTGGACCCTCCCCACTACCCCCATCCCACCACTGGACCCTCCCCACTACCCCCATCCCGCCACTGGACCCTCCCCACTACCCCCATCCCACCACTGGACCCTCCCCACTACCCCCATCCCACCACTGGACCCTCCCCACTACCCCTATCCCGCCACTGGACCCTCCCCACTACCCCCATCCCACCACTGGACCCTCCCCACTACCCCCATCCCACCACTGGACCCTCCCCACTACCCCCATCCCACCACTGGACCCTCCCCACTACCCCTATCCCGCCACTGGACCCTCCCCACTACCCCCATCCCACCACTGGACCCTCCCCACTACCCCCATCCCACCACTGGACCCTCCCCACTACCCCCATCCCACCACTGGACCCTCCCCACTACCCCCATACCACCACTGGACCCTCCCCACTACCCCCCATCCCACCACTGGACCCTCCCCACTACCCCCATCCCACCACTGGACCCTCCCCACTACCCCCATCCCACCACTGGACCCTCCCCACTACCCCCCATCCCACCACTGGACCCTCCCCACTACCCCCATCCCACCACTGGACCCTCCCCACTACCCCTATCCCACCACTGGACCCTCCCCGCTACCTCCATCCCCCACACCGCCCCCTCACCCACCCACCCACATCTGGATCTTATTAATACTAAAGGCTTCCTTACTACCAACTAGTGGATCAGAGGCAGACTGCCTAATATTAAACTCTTGTTGTTTACTGACTGTGAAAGCCTGATTGACTGTAAATACCTAACTGGTTCCTACCACAACTGTGAATGCTCGAAATGCATGACTGACTTGTGACTAAGTGACCGGTTCTGACTGGCTACCACATAACAAGAGGCAGTGAAATGTTTGGAACGGAAATTTGGAATCAGTGATGCAGATATGAATGTCTTAAGGAGATCACGGGTCAGTGGTATCACTTCTCTCCTTCTCACCCTCCCTATACACCAACACCACTCCCCCTTCCTGCCTCCCTCCTCACTGTCTCCCATACGCCAACAAGAGTCCTCAGTAAAGGTGAAGTGCAGTTAAATGTTCACTTAGTGCATTTATGGTTTATATTTATACCTGGTTGTTTTGTGTATGAAAAATATGAGTAATATTCTGTTTAAAATGTATTTTTAAGTAATATTTTTGGGGGTGTGGAATGGATTAATTCAATTTATATTATTTCTTATGGGAAAATTTGCTTTGGGTGACAAATTTTTGGATGAAGACGTGTCTCTGGGAACATATTACGATCGTGAACAAAGATACCACTGTATCTCATAATAATTGAGGTTCATTGTGGCTATGTTCTCCAGAGGTTCCGCTTGGTTATCATTGCTCATTTTAAGTCCCGTATCATCTATCTTATTCCCTTTCTTTTCTTTCTTCTTTTTGGTACATTTTTTGAACGCGTTCCGTGGTGACCCTTTTGAAATCGGCTCCCTCCAGGAGATGTTTTGTAGTTTCTCTCTCATTCCTTGATAGTCTCCTCGATGGTAATCAAGAGATTCATTATCATTTACCTTTATGTGGGTTTCTGTATGCATAGTTCACCTTAAAATATGATCAGTTGAGAGGGTTAGTTTTTCCTAACCTGGACTTCATCAATCTTACCCTATTCTGATGGTAGCACAAGATCTAGTATATTGTTACCATGAGTGGGCTCTACCACATGCTGTATGAGAAAGGAGTCCTGTACCAGGTCTGGAAATTGTTCTCCTCTTGCTTGTGATGATAAATTTACCCAATCTATGGTTTCATGGTTAAAGTCCTCCATTATTTTGGGTTTGGGTTTCTGATGCTTAGACAGATCTGCAAATTCCTCTGCCGCTGCTGTGTAGGGGAGGTGGTCGGCCGAGCGGACAGCACACTGGACTTGTGATCCTGTGGTTCCGGGTTCGATCCCGGGCGCCGGCGAGAAACAATGGGCAGAGTTTCTTTCACCCTATGCCCGTTACCTAGCAGTAAAATAGGTACCTGGGTGTTAGTCAGCTGTCACGGGCTGCTTCCTGCGGGTGGAGGGCTGGTCGAGGACCGGGCCGCGGGGACACTAAAGCCCCGAAATCATCTCAAGATAACCCTCAAGTAAGCCCTGTAGCATACTCCCACTGTCATTTTGCTTTCATCTTGAATTAGTATGATGCTCCATACAGACTCTGAGGCTCCCATGGTGTTCAATTCATCATTGGTGGTTAGCAGCCAAGTCCTCTTTCATCTATAGCCTAACCCCACCTGCTCTTGTTTTTCTGTCCTTTCTGAATGGTGGGTGGTATCCTGGAAGATGGAATTCCCCCTTCTATTATGTCACCTCGTCCCCATGTTTCACTGATGCCAATGATGTCAGGATTTTCAGCCTCAGCATACATATAATGTCAAAATTTATTCACTAGGCTTCTGGTATTCGTGTACAAGTAATTCAAACTTTTAATGTTCTTGGGGGCTGCGAGATTGCTCCTGTATTTATTGTTAGTATTCTGCACACTGTTGGTCTAGTTCTGAACCCGTTTGTCTTCCAAGATATATATACATATAGGTAGGCCTGCCTGGCTGGATGAAGGATTATGTCCCCTCCTCTATCTATTATCTGAATCACCTGCCCTTTCCTGATCTATAGCTTTGTATTTTTTAATTGTTCTTTTGCAGGCGATGAGTCACAATAACGTGGCTGAAATATGTTGACCAGACCACACACTAGAAGGTGAAGGGATGACGACATTTCAGTCCGTCCTGGACCATTCTCAAGTCGACTGCAAATGATAACCAAGACAATCGACTTGAGAATGGTCCAGGACGGACCAAAACGTCGTCGTTCCTTCGCCTTCTAGTGTGTAGTCTGGTCAACTTGATTATTCTTTGTTTCTTAACTCCTTCAGTTTACCTCTTAGGATCCTGTCATTTTTTTTTGCTGCTCTATTGTGAGGTCTGGATATATGTGTACTGTACTTGGTTATACCCCTCGAGATCCTTGAGGTTGTGGGCACTGTTGGATATTTTCCTTCTGTGTTCAAAATTTGCAATGGTTATTCATACCATATTTGCTTCAGGCCAACCTACCCTTTCAACATTTGATATAATTAATTCTTCATCCTTACCTATGAGTTTCTCTATCATTTCCTCAATGAATTCCTGGTCATTCCTGCCCTCTTCTTTCACAAGGTTCACTCCACAACTGCTTGGAGTGGCCTGCAGGCCCACATATCCACTACAAGATTAGTCCAGTGCTTCTTGCAGAAAACACTAATGTTTCTTGACATTTACTATTGTTCCGGCAATATTTCTCATTAGGTAAGAATATTATACACTCAATTCCACATCAGCAATTATTGGAAACAATGACATAATTAGTACTCACCTGTGTTTGGACATCGTCGCCTGTTACAATATTACCAACTGCTCTTAAAGCTGCTGCTACTACACTATGTTGATTAAACCTGAAATAATAATAATTAGAATAATTACACCTACATATACAACTGAAAAACTATTGTTACTGAAAGAGAAATTGTTCCAATACTGTCATTTTAAAGAGAACTAAACAATAGGAAGCAAAAGTTGGAGAGGTAATTATATGGAAAAACTATTGTTCTATAGGAACTTATATTTATAAGAGTGGTGAAGGGAGTGTGAGAGAAATGAATTTAACGACTGTCTGAACCACTACACAACGGTTATCATCGTATGTTGATTCACGGGTTAATGCGGTTATTGTCACGTGATGATTCAGACAATTAGTGTCAGAGTTTTACATGTATGATGCAAATAAAGATAAAGTAACTGTGGATGTAATGCAGTTTACCTTGAACCATGACAAATCTTGCCATCATTTCATGGCTCATACTGAGTATGAGCTATATTGGTATTGGTACACCTCCAGGGGTGAATGAAGCATATAGAAATACCAAGAAATAACTATAACAGGTGAATTATATGAAAAAGTCAACCACAATATTAAAGAACAGGTAAGTAATTACTTATCAAAAGAAGGCACCAAGCCGGGTAGACTATGTAGCACCCTCAGTGTCGCTGGATATTCAAAGGGCGCTAAATATCACCGAGGATGCTAATACGAGAACAAAAGCACACAAGACAACTCAATATGAAAGATATCAGATTCCCCAAGGATTTTGTCGAGGTACAAATAACCTCGAGGGACGTTAGGAAAGGAAGACATACAATCGTCTGAAAATTAGGACATTCCATATGGAGATGCACGACTGGAAGTGGGACAATGCAGCTCTGACCGAAAGCAGCAAGGTGGCATTCCATTAAAAGTCCACAAGTTAAGTGTGTATGACCACCTAGCCAAAGCCATTTCCTACCACTTATTACAGAGGCAGTAGAAAGGCCAATGGGATAGGTTACTGTTAAGAGTGAACAGTTTGCTACCTGTAGCCTCAGACCAATGACCCTACCATTGATCTCTGAGGAATGAGTGACTGGGTATACCTCTGAATAAGGAATACCTTTTTTCAAAATGGGACAAATGTAGACAGCCTCCTAAGTGGCAGTGTCTGCACCTTCATTTAAGGTAAAACCAATATGGCAGGGAACTCGGCAAAACTCAACTGTTTTAAATCTGCTATAGATAAGAAATAGCCAATGTTGAATTTTTACTTCCGCAAGATGCATAGGCACAAGGCCATGAGGGCACTGCGGGAGTCAACCACAATGACAAAGGAATGTTGACGTTGGGTAAGCAGTTAATGAAATGCATACAAGATTGCATAGTCAAGCCATGAAGAGTAGTAGGCGGAACAGCCATAATCGACTTTAGATAGCACAAAAGAGGAGCGCAGATAAGGAATGTACATCAATCAGCTACCCAGGAAGTATGGAACAAGACTAAGCAGGGTAAGGGCTTTAGAGCATTCAAACTCGGAAATAAGATATACTGTATATACAAAAAACATTAAAAAATAGGTAGGGATTACAGTCAATGAAAAATTTTTGTAATGTTCCCACTTATGGTTAGTAGAGCACTGACCAACAAATTGGAGAAAATAGTAGAAACCAGACAATTCTGTCACAGTACTCACAACAGTAGCTTCTCAGGTGCAGTGTTTATCATTAATCCAAAAAATAAAATCTCATTTTCCATTCCACAACCATTTTGTGAAATGAACTAACATTCCATGCTTTCCCTCACACCTCTGACCTCAGATCTCTCAAGAATTGTCTGTGAAGCTATATACTGAACTCATTTATATTTGTTCCTTTTCCAAGGCTATGAATTGCTAAATGGGCAACTTTGCTTTTACAATGACTACTAACAAAAGAAACTGTTACAAACATGAATCATCAGAGGCTACCTGACATGATTTGTCTGTAAAATAGCTAATCACTATAAATAACAGAGTTTTACATTACTTACATGAGAAGCTCAACAAGTCTACGACATACTCCAGCATCAATAACAGCTTGAATCTTCTCATTAGGCCCATCACTTAAATAACTAAGAGCCCAACAAGCATCAGCTAATACATCTGCATCACTATGGAAGAGAAGTCTAGACAAGACTGGGAGACATGGAGACACACGGGCAAAGTCAGGAGGTGGATTCTTTCCCCGGCATAAATTGCTCAGGGCCCAGACGGCATTGCGAGTCATTGAGAGACGAGTGGACTTGCTTAGGAGTCTGGAAAAAGAAGAAAGCAAATATTAATTAGCAGACACATTACAAGAGCTTATTTATTAATGATAAGTGTATGTGAAGAGAATTTTAGCTCTTCAGAACATCTCTAGCTAGAAGTCATCTGGTGCAACTACTCCCATGACCCTAAAATGCTTTATTTTATTTATCAAAACTGTTAATGGAGACTGCCTCCACTAAATACTGAAGCTGATTCTACTTGTTATCAATACACAATGAAGAAATTCTTTATTAAATCATTATAGATCATGTGTTTAGTTTCAACTATACCCTTTTCTTCTTCTATTTCCAATTTGTCAAAACAGACTGTTGTCGTCCACTATTTACTATACCTCCCAAAAACTTGTAAGAAATCCAAAGAAAATATTTTTTGGGTGGGAGCACTTCAATTTCGGCACACCACCCGTTTGTCACAATAAAAGCAGCACAGCACGGAGGTTATAGGGTTTCTCTGCTACAGAACTCAAATAGTAGCATGCAATGATTGCTTTAATGTTTTCTGTCAGATGACTTTGTAATCATCTAACTGGGTTAGAGGAGAAACCTCTTTACAAGGTTCAAACACATTTGTCATTGCATTTATTAGGGGCTGCATCTTTTTTTTCTTTTCTAAGTTTTATAAAATAATTTATGTTTATGAAATTAGGAAAACAGTGATGCATTCTTTAACACTTTGGCGTACCCCGCTCGCCACCCCTCAACTGTGCGATATGGGATCCAGGGTGTCACGGGAGTGCGCGTAAATTCTGAAAAGTGTATACTCTCCAACTTTGTCACCTTAATTCTCGTCCTACGAGATTAAATTTGGTATCATTGTGTTCGCAATAGAATTCTCTACAGCACTAAATGCATATAAACTCCAAAAGCCTGGCTAATTACCCGCAGCAAATAGAGAAAGTGCAAACGAGTTACCCAGGAGCGCGCAAACGCAATAAAACGTTTTCACTATTTTCACTCTGGTCACCTCAATTTTTATCCTAGGTCTTTCATTTTGGTCTCAATGGGTTCGCAATAGAATTCTCTAGAGGAACATTAGCATATAAAATAAAAAACCTGGTCACGCTCCAACCGCCGATGAGTTGAAGACGGGCCACGCGTTAGCCGCGAGTGAGTGCTCAGACGCCTTCCAGCTACACTCCCAATTCCCGCCCTTTTCAAGACTTTCTTTCGCAATTTTCTTCCTGGAAGGGCCCTGTTCATGATCACTATCCATCGTGGAGTAAGCGTAGATAGTTTCTACAGCCGCAGTAAGAAATATAGCCACGGAAAATAGCCGAAATGTTCACACGTTTGAGATGCGAGGGGAGGCGACATTGGTCACAACAGTGGAGCGAAAACAATGGGCCCACGGCGTGTGCCAAGCCGCCTGAGGGCCACGAGGCTCAACAAAGAAAATGGGAAGACATCGGCGCATTTTAAAACCAGTCCCAAAAAAATCGGATAAAAACCTGATTTTTGGCGATTATTTAAAGTGGATGACGCAATGCTGCGTCATCCCCAGAATTACCGACAGTAAACGGATGACGCAATGCTGCGTCATGCCCGGGTGAAAGTGTTAACCACTGCACTGCGCAATGTGCCTTGAGGCTCTTGACGGGTGGTGTGCAACGCGCCTCAGGGATCGAGCCTGGCCTCGGGCCGGGCTTGGGGAGTAGAAGAACTCCCAGAACCCCATCAACCAGGTATCAACCAGATCTTGTAAGTATAGCGTATCATTGAAAACTCCCGCGGCTACACAGGGTTCACATCAGCTTCCTAAGAGCTCTCCTAAACAGATGCCATTTTAAAAAAAAATTGTGGACAACATTCCCGAGTGTGAAATCCTCATTATTGAGTGAACAACGAAGGCTGGTGCACGCAGCATGAGCTAACAGCATTGTGGTTCAACTTGTGACCACAGCATTGCCTAAAAATGTCCGAATATATATATACAGTATATGAATATATATGAATATATATATATGAATATTATATATATATATATATATGAATATTATATATATATATATATATATATATATATATATATATATATATATATATATATATATATATATATATATATATATATATATATATATATATATATATATATATATATATATATATGTCGTACCTAGTAGCCAGAACGCACTTCTCAGCCTACTATGCAAGGCCCGATTTGCCTAATAAGCCAAGTTTTCATGAATTAATTGTTTTTCGACTACCTAACCTACCTAACCTAACCTAACCTAACTTTTTCGGCTACCTAACCAAACCTAACCTATAAAGATAGGTTAGGTTAGGTTAGGTAGGGTTGGTTAGGTTCGGTCATATATCTACGTTAATTTTAACTCGAATAAAAAAAATTGACCTCATACATAATGAAATAGGTAGCTTTATCATTTCATAAGAAAAAAATTAGAAAAAATATATTAATTCAGGAAAACTTGGCTTATTAGGCAAATCGGGCCTTGAATAGTAGGCTGAGAAGTGAGTTCTGGCTACTAGGTACGACATATATACATATATATATATATATGAAGGGGATATATACAGTATATCAATATATACCAATATATATGTATTGGAGGGGATCTAAACATTCCCTCTAATGCGTTATGCGTGGTTTCCTCCGAGGCTATGGGTCCCCCTTCTTCCAGCTAGAGGTGGTACTCCCTTCCATATTTTTTTTTCCTTATTTTTTTAATATATGAATATATATATATATTTTTTTTTTTTTTTTTTTTTTTTTTTTTTTTTTTTTTTTTTACTTTGAATGCATTTATTTAAAAATTATCGCCGGCCACCATATGAAGACGGGATGGGCTGAGTCACCTGCAGTCCAGCGACTTTGTCGAAGTCCATCAATTTCAACATTTCCTTCGTGTCGGCATCAACAAAGGCTGAATATATATATATAAAAATATATGAATATATAAGCCTATACTTGCTTGAACCACAAGTGAAGATTAACAATCTTTAGACAACCCCCACCAGTGGGCCTCGAACCCAGAAAGCACAACTACCTTCCAGTAGCTGCCATAACTAGTACGCCTTAACCCACTACACCACATCAGACCCTTAAAAGAGATAGAGATTTTGAGGTATATATACACCCTAAATATCCCCATCTCCCAAGGGCACTAGATTAGTGAGGGGTCACTATACGTTTTTCATCAAGCCACTGTTATTGTGGGAGAACTCGTGTCTATGCTATAGACACGAGTTCTCATGTTCTCTTATAGCATGGTCTCTATACAGAGACCAAGTAAAGACAGGTGTCAAATGAGATTTATCTGGAGCCATAAATATGTGGGGTAAGGGAGTTTCAATGTTACTGACCACTACAGTTTATAACCTATGTTGGTCACCTTTTCCCTCCAATCTCACACTACGCTATTTAAATTCCAGTTACATTTCAAAAAGCGTGTAAGGAGAATATTATTTTCAATAAAAGTCACGTTACAGCATAGTGTACTTCAAATTTTTGTATTCATCAATAAATATGGCCTGAATTGTACCTGGATGGGGTTTTGGGAGTCCTTTTACTATCCAAGCCTGGTCCAGGACAAATGCAGTATGACATAATATGACCTTTAACATACTCATTAACTTTACCTTTGATCTTCACTCTTAGATGCACTTTTGTACTTCTAAAAAGAACTTCTCATTTCACCCAATAGTTTAACTTTCCTTCCTAGTTCTTCAATCACTACCCATTTTTCAGATGCACCATCCTCTTCGCATTCCTTCACATTATTTGCATCCTTTTCCTGCTACTCTTTTTCTTGTCTTCTTGAAGTCATAGGATTTACCCTTTTCTTTAATCATATAAATTTTAAGTGAATTTTAGGAAGGGAAGAGAAAGGCTGAAGAACATGTGCAGATGAACAACAAATGTTATGTAAACATCAATCAAGAAGATCCAGTGGAAGCAGTTTTCTCAGATGGAATAAACAATTGGCATTTAATGTGAGACAATTCATGTGAAGCACTCTACACACAGTCAATGAAACCGCTGAGATAATATGGTGGAGTGTCATTCTGATTTCCTGTGATACTAATACTGAAGCCGAAGATAGTAATGTATTATGGTAAGATTTGCTTTCATGAATAATATATTATTTCAGTCTTCAATTATTGTGTTTTATTTCAAGGAATGTATGTCTTTTGTGCAGATGAAGTCACAATAACGTGGCTGAAAAATCGACTTGATAATGTTCCAGGACGGACTGAAACGTCGTCGTCTCTTCAATTTCTAGTGTGTGATTTGGTCAACATGTCTTATGTGTTTCTTGCATAGTAGAACGTCAATTTTCAAATGCCCCTCTTTTCAAATTTTTTGGTTCTCAAGCTCAATTACTTTGAAAAATTCAACTCGGTATTCGAGGTTTGCCTCGGTGCTCGAGTTTGTTGATACACGTATGGGCCAACCAAACACATGGCACGCTTCAGTTTACCAGTCTCTCCCGACTAGTGACGACCGCGCTTGAATTCTTTGTGAAGAATTTAATTTTTTTGTGCTTTTTTGGTTTCTGAACATAAAGGGTTCTTATTATGTATCATGCCATGGGTTCCAAGAAAGTCAGTGATAACGTTCAACCTAAGAAAATAGTTGTGAGGATAACACTAGGGCAAAAACAAGAGATCATTCACAGTGAAAATGTGATGTCTCACTTCAGACAAGTGTTAAAATGCAGTGTAAAAAAAAAAAAAAAAAAAAAAAAAAAAAAAAAAAAAAAAAAAGTGTCTATAGACCAGATTCTTAGCAAGACAAGCATGCAGTGAGCTACAACCAGATGCTAGTGGTATGCCTGTAAAATGTAAGAGTACCCCAGAAATGGCATTACTCCTGTTATAATGGAAGGGGGACTCCCCTTCCAAGCACTAACACCTCTCCTCCTCCCACCTTCCTCACTGTCTTCCATACGCCAGCAAGAGTCCTCAATGAAGTAAGGTGTACTTGTACATACTGTAGTACAAAATGTAAGTGATAGTATGTATAAAATCTATTTTTAAGTTAATATTTTTGGGGGGTGTGGAAAGGATTAATTCAATTTACGTTACTGTAGTTCTTATGGGAAATTTTGTTTCAATTTTTTAATTTTTTGGTTTTCGAACCGTCTCTGGGAACGGATTAAATACAAAAACAAAGGAACAGTACCACTGTATTACACTCGACCCTATTTTCTCTAGATTGTTTTCCATCGTTTTTGAGTACATGATTTTGCACCCCATCACTATGGGAATGTGATGCGAATTATAAAGCTAACAGTTCCATTATCTGATGTTGACATTGTTGTAATCCACAAGTTAGTAGGAATTATTAGCTAGAGGATCATTACTACAACACTTAACGAATGATGATTGGAAGTACATGTTAACACTTTCGCGCCCCCGGCGAAGGTCAGGAAAAAAAACGTATGTGCGCGCGGCGTTTTTGTCGCTTAAGCGTAAAAACATAAATGTGTATACTCTTTTTACTCTCCTGACCTTAGTTCTCATGCTACGTATTTCATTTTGGTACCAACGTGTTCGCAATAAAATTCTCTAGAAGAACATCAGTAAAAAGAGTCACGAAAGCTATAGAGATACCAGCACGAAATAAATAACTACGAAGATGAGTCGCCATGAGCGCCCAACAGCAACAAAATGTTTTTACTCTTGGGATAATTATCACCTCTACACTTGTCCTACAGCCTTAATTTTGGTATCAATGGACTCCCAATGAAATTCCCAACACGGTGATATGAATATAATCGTAGAATAATGGTCGCGGCCCACCCGCAAGAGTGTGGGAAGTGGTAACAGTGACCGGACGACACATGCGCGAAACGTTGCTTTGAAAGTTTATACTTATTTCACTGTCCTGATATTATTATTGTATGTATGTCATTCATTTTTGTGGCAATGTGTTCGCAATAGAATGTTCTATGAGCTAAATTATACTACACAAACTTGGACCAAATAGGTGTATTTACCAAGGGAAGGCTGGTTGTGGAACAGTAAGTTGAGCATTTGTTCTTCACTCCACCTTCTTCAGGTTCTTCATTCCTGAAGTTGCTCAACAGATGGTTTGTAGGTGGAGTGAAGCTGTTGCAGGTGGTTACTTCTTCACCACCCAATACACCCTTTTCCGGTGGTAATTGGTGTAGCAGGGAATAACACAGAGTGTAACGTTGCAGGTCCTGCATCCTATGTTCATGTCCTTCGTTTTACCGGACCGTGTGCATACATGACACTTGAGACGTTTGGGCAGTCTGTAAAGTTCATGTTTCAGTTTGTAGTTCATGCAATTTTCTGAATCAACAATAGGGCCAGGTCTTCTCGCTGGAGGTGAAACATTTGAATGAGAGTCAGATTCATCTGACAAAACAGTTTCGTCAAATGGCAGTGTGGCAGACATGTCGGGTTCAGATGGCAGTGTGGCAGACATCTCGGGTTCAGATTCGGTTGCTGCTTCATCTTGAGGTGGTGTAGTGAACAAAGGCCGCCTCACACCAGATGGTCCGGGAGTTTGCATGGCGTCAGCATTGGCAGGAGCTGTGTCATCATTTATGTCTGGAGCGTGCCGCAAGTGTTGAGATGATGATGATGTTTTAGGCCACTCCTCTGTGTCCCAGTTCAATAGGGCCCAGATTGCCACTTCGTGGAACTGTAGCAATGTTAGCTTTTTTTGATCAGTTGTGTTGTATTTGTACAAAACAAAGGCATTATGCAATGCCATTTGCAGGAAATAAAAGGTTATCTTTTTGGTCCACTTGTGAGTTTTCCTGGTAAAATGGTAATATTTAACCATTTGATCGAAGTGGTCCACACCTTTCATGAACTTATTATACTTGCAAATTGCAGTAGGTTTGTTCACTGTTACCTGTTGTATTCCACTTGTTCCGTCTCATTTGCGAATTCGTTTCCTTCGCTGAACTTGCTGAGTGTCTGCATTGTTGATGTTGGTAATTATTGAGACTACTCGCTTGTCTCTCCACAGGAGAATGAAGGTGTTATCTTTGCGGCGGTATACGGTGGTATCCAGTGGAAGTTTACCCTTGGCTAGAGCTTGCAATACCTTTGGGGCGCCACGTAGCATTCTAATTGTGCCACATGTGTACACCCCAAGTTCTCTCAATTTTTCTGTTAGGGTAACCGAGTTGTAGTAATTATCCATGTACAAATGGTAACCCTTGCTCACTAAAGGCTGAACCAACCCCGTTACTGTATCCACTATCGTCTTACCAATACCTAAGTATACGTCAAAGTCATATATGTAGCCAGAGACAGATTCAGCAAGCATATAAAGTTTCACACCATACTTGTCTGGTTTGTTTGGATTGTACACTTTGAACGATAGTCGGCCACGCCATGCCATTGTACCCTCATCCAAACACAACTCTTTATTTGGGATGTAAACTTGAGCAAACCTCTCTTTCAAGTAATCCATCACTGGCCTCACTTTTATCAACTTATCACGATTGTTCACGGGCACTGCATTGGTATTGAATGTGTGGAAAAACTGGTTTATATGCTGGAAACGTCTCGACGTCATGAACAAGTTGAAGAAACGAGCATGCCATGGCTTTGCTGTTTGCCAATACATCCTCATAGATGGGAGCCTGTTTATGCCCATCAATATGCACAGTCCTAGGAATCGTGCCATTTCACTCACCTTCAGTGGGTTCCAAATATCTGATACATTTTCATTGGCCATCTGGAATAACTGAGAGGCGTACAAATTAGTTTCAACGGTCAAGAATTCAAGGAGGGCACGCGTAATGAACAATTGAATATAAGCCAGTGCACTAGTAGGTTTGGGAATTTTCAGTCCAGGATTTCCAGTAAAATCATCAACAATTGGAGGAGTATTGCGACGACTCCAGCCATCACCAGCCCCAGCCTGCCGAGTACGTACTGAATGTGTACGCCTTTCAGGAGGCTCGGATGAATCCTCCTCACTTTCCTCATCACTTTCAACTTCCATGCTTTTATCACTGCTAGAATCACTTGGCGCAGTTTGTTGTGTGTTCCTACGACGAGCAACATTTCTGGTAGCTACTTTTCTAGGTAGTCTAGATGCACCACGTGTGCGCCGAGATGGAGGAGGAGGAGGGGGTCGCGGTGCCTCCTCTTCCTCGGTGAGGGCCTCAGTCTCCTCATCACTCGTTACCGTATCATTCCCTCTAGGTCCCTGCACTCCACTATAATCATTGTAGTATCCAACCTCTTCCTCCAATACCTCTACATCACCTTCAGCATCTGATAAATCCTCCACGAGGCCTGGAATTTTCGTTGGTGTGAGCTTCACTCCGCTCCACTTCTGATAAATCATGGTTATTTTGTCAACTTTCGAGGACCTGGAGGCTTCCTTGGGCGTAGAACTGCTTGGGCCTTGACCTGGATCCATTTTTGATGAAGTAATTGGGTATAATCCACACGGAAACGGGTAAAAATGCTCGAGGGGAGCGTGATCGACTCACGACACGTGACACGAAAACAATGGGCCCGTCACGTGACCGGGTAGGCCGACGCGCCGGACGGCCTAGTGGTGAGAAAGAGAACTTCATGGCGTGTCGTTTGAAACAAACCCCAATGAAATCGGATTAAAATTGAATTTTATACAAATATTTTAAAAGAGGACAATTTTATGTCCACCTAGCAGGAGTGGTGAGGCGAAACAGGACTCCGGGAGGAGTCCTCATCCGCAGAAAGTGTTAAGTAGACAGACTATGGATCACATATCTAAGAAAGGTCAAGGGATTAAGACCGCAGCTACTTAGCCAAATTAATAATTCCTGGAAAGAGGAATTATTCTTCTTCAGGCTTCTAGGAACAAGATTACCGCTTCTAGGGATAAGGTTAATCGGATTATACCTTCCTTGAGAGGCGGGGTGAAATGGTTGAGGTAGATGGCTGATTGGAGCCAGTCTGATTGTGGGAGTTGAACTGAGAAGTCCTCTGGATCTCCGTTTGCGGCAGCAGCGAAGTGTAGCAGATAGCTATGCGAGAACCTAATGTGATTGTAGTGACGAAGTTAAGTCTGCAGTATGTGAGTATTGGTTGAAAGACTAACCGGGTGTGGAGCGTTGTAGTAATCATTCCGTATTAGGGACTTAGGCGGAAGTTATGAGTGCAAGTGGTGACCGCGGAGGTCAAGTGGTCTATGGGTATTGGAAGTGTATTTACCTAATAGAGTATGTTAATATTATTTGTCAGAGTCTATTCTTTGTAATTAAATGACAAAACCCGACGGCCTTTAAATACCTTCCATATGTTCACTCATTGTGTTCCAGTACAAACCTAGTGGTACGCCTCAAGGGTCTGGTGTGTGTAGGAGTACACGGTGGTAGAAACGGTTGCTGAGGCAAGGTGTTATGTGTTATGTAATCGCTGTGTTCGGAATGAACCGGGGTTCAGAGTCACGACAACATACATTCTGATCAGATGTAGACTGGCACCTTTAAAAAAAAACTAATTAATTTTTTTAAAGCTTTTCAAATTGAAAGAGGCTGACTGCAATTTTAATAATGTGATGAATTTAAATCCAATTCATCCATCCCACAAAAAAAAAAAAAAATTATTTTACTACTCACTTATGAAAGACATTTCCTATTCAATGATAAACAAATTCCACAATAAACAAACATTAAACATACTTACTGTAACAAAGGCATTAGAATATTCTCTGATAGGACATAATCTCGGCAATCAGGCGAGTCACCTGCAATGTTTCCAAGTGCCCACACTGCTTGTTCTTGGACGTCTTCAAAATCCGAACTCAGGAGGCGAATAAAAATAGGTACAGCACCAGCTTCTATAACAATTCTAGTCTGCGTGCTGGTACCAGAAGCTATATTGGTTAGTGCCCAGGCAGCCTCAAACTGAAATGAAAGCAGTGAACTACTACTGTGCTCCAATAACATTTTCAAGAATAATGATGTAGGTGATTTTCTAAATACTTTACTCTTTCTCTTGAAAGAGAAACCACTAGAAAAGTTCCAAACAAAAACATAGTTCCTTGTCATTAAAACAAAAACACAGTACGTACAGTACAGGAATGATAAATAGGGTATAGACAGAAATCAGAGTTTGCAATAGCAAGAGAATGAAATTTAAGAATTATAATAAGAGATGTATATGCTCAGGGATTTGGAAAATCATAAATTATCACCAGTCTAGTCAAAAGCTAATTTTGACAACAATCCTTTCTTCATACTCTTGTGCACAGTGAAAATTAAGAGCGCTTCATTTTGAGAGTGCATGACACTTGACATATGAAATGGAAGGAGTTACTATATGGAACAAAGCATTAAAGATATAAATATAGGGATTACCTGGGGTATACCTGGAATACATTCTGGGAGTTCTACTCCCCAAGCTTGGCCTGGGACCAAGCTTCACTTGTGATGAACAATACCACCACATTTTTCACACAACTGGAACAATCTTTTAAAACAATGTACCTTACCTTACCTTGCACTGATTTCAAGGATCAATGTCCCCATGGCCTAGTATAAAAACAAACAATTTTATTGTTCTTGTATAAATTGATAATCAAGCATTGACTCTGCAAACACACAACGTAACTGCCCCTTTTATCTGCCTGTTACAACTATGACGCATTAAAATTTTGTCATGTGCTATATTGGTTGTTACAACTTGTTAGGTGTTAAAACGTGTTGGAACGTTGTAGCAATGTCGTAGTTTCGTTGTGTGTTTGGCGGGGAATGTATGAAAATGAAAGCTTGAAAATGAAAAAACTAAACTTTTTCTAGACTACCTCAGTTGCCTTGTTGTGTACTGACTCTGGTATTGTACCAAGTCCCCAAACCTGTGCAGGCCTACCAAACACACATATCAGAACCTAATGTACTCAAAGGGGCAAGGACAGCATGGGGGATCATAGATCAAACCAAAACTGAGGAAAACTGCCCAGAAAGTAAAGGCAAAAGGAAGCAAACATCATGATTAAAAGGAGAAAGGAAGAACAGAAGGGAAGCAGTAATTTGACACAGGCCGTTTGTTGCAGACAAACTTATTATGCTAGCGCCCATACCTGCTACTAGAAGGCAGCTCAAGTCACTTGGGGATGACTTGAAATACTAGGAGGCATTTCTAAATACCTCTGCTAAACATACTAGGAAGACT